>NC_050460.1:1653285-1700785 GCF_903995425.1 Onychomys torridus | reverse complement strand
CATTCATGGGAGTCCAAGTATCTACTAACTACTTAGAAAAAAAATGTCATGAACTCAGAATTTATCTATTTTTATGTACAACTACCCTTTGGTACTTAAAGCATGGAGTGGTTTTAGTATGGCAGTCACACCACCTTGCTTCCACTGTGGGCTAAAAGGGAGGGTACCTATATGAGGAGCCCAATACTTTCCAGAAATCCTAGACTTGTCTATGGGCTATGCTTATGTTCCAGTGCCAGCCATAGCTGCAGTTTATGATTTTTAGCTAGGTACATTGCCATCCAGAACAAGGAAGACAGGATTGAATGGTTAATACTAAGTCAACACTGGTCAGACAGCATGTGCCTCTAATCCCAGCACTGGGGAGGATGTCTGTGAGTTTGAGGCCATCCCAGTCTACAGAGCTAGTTCCAGGACAACCAGAGCTATACTGAGAAACCCTGTCTCTAAAGAGAAACAACAACAAAAAATATCAATGCTAGCCAGGCGATGATGGCACATGCCTTTAATCCTAGCACTCGGGAGGCAGAGGCAGAAGGATCTCTGTGAGTTTGAGGCCAGCCTGGTCAACAGAGTGAGTTCCAGAAAAGGAGCAAAGCTACACAGAGAAAGCCTGTCTCAAAAAACCACACACACACACACACACAAAAAAGTCAATGCTGTCACTGTCTTCCACATGAGGTATTTCTAAAACCCAATGGCCTCAGAGCTGCCTGGAGCATGCTTCAAAGATCATTTGTAGAACAAATTTCTGAAGAATAGACCACAGGGCTAAGTATGTGGCTCTTCTAGTGACGTCATGCCCTTTAAGACCACCAACATTGTGTTTGTTTGGTGGGGGAAGGCACCAACAGAAACTAATATATGGCTAATATAAAAATAAGAAGACTAAAACTGTCCAATGATATCTAAGGGATAAAAGGAGCTAGAAACAGACAGACAGATGGATAGAAGTAATAGACTTCAAAAAAGTAAGAGAAGCTGTAGAGGTAATTCCCAGAGTCCAGTAATGAATGGTGTTTCCACTCACATTCACAGCCTTGAAACTTAATTATGGAAGAGATGTGATTTCCCACAAACCTCCAGAAGTTCCCATCCATTGTCTAAGAATGAGGCTGTGTGACTTTCAGGACTGAAAATGAAGTTCCTAACTTACAATTTCCCATTTTAAGTGTAGGAAGATTACACTTGCCATGGCATCCTGCCTGTGCGCACATTAGGTGTCCATGTTCACATGTGTATGCACATGGGAGGAAACCCATACCCACCAATGAGTAGCACTCTCTAGGTCAGCTATTTCAGAGCCAGAACTTGTTACTTTCCCCTTTCTATGGAATTAGACATGCTTGACAAACTATTCCCCTGAACACCCCTCCAAAGTTCACTTCAAAGTAATGAATAACAATCCCACTAAGATATATCATTATGCTTCAGATGTTTATACTTTCTGTAATATGTGCAGTAACACTTTGGACTCCCCCCCCCCTCCATAGACAACAAAACGCCTGTGTTGTGAGTGACTGATTTCTGAGCCAAGCATCCTCCATCTTAGGGAGTTCAGTTGTGTCTTCTTGCAAAGGATCATCCCATCTTTGTTTGTTGACTCTTTACATCCCTTTGTGGAAGGGTACAAAGGGTCATAGAACTCTTATCTGAGCCCTACAGATGTTCCCACCTGTTGAATGCAATTCTGCCTTAACTATGCATGGCCTGGGGGAAGTGCTAGGTAATGCAGGCCAGGGAAGATTAGGGGAGGGTGCCTGCATCTATGCAGCTGTGGAGAAGCCCTCATCCTTGCTGGATAAAGGCTTTCCAAGTTTGGCCTGTTTAGGGAGAGAAACAGCATATCCCTGTAAGTAAACCATCATCTAGACTCTATAAGGAAGCCTGATGAACTCATTGATTCTTCAGTGTGAACTTTGGCAGAATCATGCCTTGGTTTGTCATTAGGTAGATATAAAGAAGGGTAACTTGGTTTATGCCTCCCCCAAGGAAGGGATTTTAGCAACAGACGGTAACAGAATTATAATTGTTCTTTTTTCTATATGCATCTGTGTCTCTTACTACACATATAGCATATACAGGACAATGTTAGAAATACCCACTTTCTATGTATAATGAGAAATCAGGATATCCATTGGGACAATGCTAAGACATGCTTGTCCATACATTACTGTTCCAGCTGTAAGGATGGCATTTACAGTAATATGATATTTATTGCTTATTCTGAGAGGTAGAGGCATGCACCTCTTTCTGTCAGGTACTTTCAAGAACTGCTTGATGGCATGCTGATGACACAAAAATCTTCCAAACAAATTTCCAGATTGTATTGTCAAAAACTGGTCTACCCATTGGTACAGTTTCTCATCTTCCAAAGTGAAACTAGAAGGTATTTTTATAGGCATGTCTAATAGAATACAGTGGTAGTTGTAAACTACTACAGAGTTTCATTGTGTTACCTCACTGTCTTAAAAGAAAAATAAACCTAAAATGAGGATTTATTGTTGTTTTATTCTGTTCTGCATGGGCACTTCTGGAAGACCTACATTTAACGTTTCCTTTCAGGGTGGTTGAGAACAGTTGCATCAAAGTTTCTGTAGCACTAAGCTGTAGCAGGAATCTTAAAGGTACTTGTTAATAAAAACAAACCCGAGGCCAATTATCGGGGTGAATGCTGGAAAATCAGAGAAGCGGAACAAGCCACGGCTATCTCATCCTGCTAGTTCCTCAGGTGATCCTGTTTCCTCAGGCTGGTAGCTTCTGAGTCCTCATCCAGAATGAATTTCAGCTGAACTGTGTTGCTCCAAAGCCTGAACGCTTAACCAACCAAATGCTTAACTAACTACATGCTTTACTCCTTTAGTTCCTGGTCCTCAGGCCTTATATACCTTACTCTTTCTGCCCCCACTCCCTGGGATTAAAGGTTGTGTTTCTGGGATTATAGGCGTGGGTCACCTTGCTTAGCTGTTTCTAAAGTGGCCTTGAACTCAGAGATCCACCTGGCTCTGCCTCCCAAGTGCTGGGATTAAAGGCGTGCACCACCACCGCCCAACTTCTGTTATGTCTTAATCTTCCCATTTTCTAGCCACTATTTTTGGCTTTATTCTAGTGGCTGTCTGTTCTCTGACCCCAGATATGTTTATTTCAGGGAACATACGATATTTCAGGGAGCACAATACCTACCACACTAAGCATGACAACAATGTCCTAGGTCTCCTGATATATCACCTGTATTAACTGTAATCTCACAACCTGACACAAATGCCCATAGGAAAAATCATAGCCTCTTCTGTATCATGTAATAAGGGTTGCTGCAGATTTGATATGCATTAGTTAATTGGGGCTAACTATTTCATCTGAGAAATTTTAAATATTTACCTTCTAGTCAAAGCAACTTTGTAGGCAAAGAGCCCCATAAATGAAGGCTTGATGGTAAGTTGACCATAAGAACTTGTTATTTAGGGGCTGGAGAGGAGGTTCAAGAGTTAAGAGCATTTGCTGCTTGCTCTTGAAGAGGACAGGAGTCAGATTCCCAGTATCCATGTCCAGCAGCTTACAATCACCTGGAACTTGAGTTCTAGAGAATCCGGTACTCTCTTCTGGCCTATATAGGTACACACACACACACACACACACACACACACACACACACACACACACATTAAATAAATATTTCATTTTATTTTTTTATCAAAAATAGATTTTTAAATATAACATGTTCTAAGAAAATGTTCTGATTATGATTTCCCCTCCCTCTACTCCTCTCAGTTTCTCCTCAGAACTCTTTCATCCAGATCCACCCCATTCTGTCTCTCACTAGAAAATAAACAGACATCTAAGATGTAATTAAAAAATCAAATGTAATATAATAAGATAAAGTGAAAACAAACAAACCAGAATAGGAAAAAACAAACAGAAGGAAGAGAATCCAATAAAAGGCACAAGAAAAGGATATATAGAGATATAGAAAATCACTCCTTCACAGGTTCAGGAATCCCCTAAAAACACAAAACTGGAAGCCAAAATACATGGAAGCCAAGGACCCATAGGATAAAAATTAAAAATAAAATAAAATTTTAAAAAGAGAGAGAAAGGAAGAAAGAAAGAGAAAGAGAAAGATGGAGGGAAGGAGAGAGGGAGGGAAGAAAGGAAGGAAAAGAAGGGAGGAAGGAAGGAAAGAAAGAAGAAAGGAAGGAAGGAAGGAAGGGAGGGAGGGAGGGAGGGAGGAAGGAAGGAAGGAAGGAAGGAAGGAAGGAAGGAAAGGAAAGAAGTCCTGACATGACATTATGAGACAAAGAACCTCCAAAGATACCATTGAGTTCATTAAAAAAATGTTTGAGATATTCAGCTTAGCTGAAAAAAAAATCTTAAAAGAAACTTTCAATTAAAAAAAAGTCAGAAGTGGGTAAAAGATGAAAAAGACTACTTCATTTGTCTTAAATACTTGGCTCTAACTACAAAATAACTTTGGATAAATTTTAACTGCCTCTCGATTTTAACTCAGAATGGAACCAGGGAAAACACTCAATTTCATAGTTATAGAAAGAGATATAGTATTGCATAGATATTAGACAGCTCTGGCACCCACTGTGGCTCTTCCATTCCCAGGGTCTTGCATTAGCTCTTTGGAGGAGCCCTGTGGTACTCACTATGACTTTCATGGATTCTATGATTCTGAGAACAGGTTTTCATGAGAAAGATGAACATGTGTTCACGTTGCATATGGGTAAACAGGAGCCACCTGTGATCAAATGACTTCCTGTTTTCACCACCTCAGGAGTGGCAGTCTGCAGACCATCAACCTCAAGTTGATTCAGTTCAGTCTGGTCTGTGGCTGCTCACAAGCAAACAAAATGCCAGTCTCCACTCTGCTGTTCCTTTCTGTCTCACCTCCATGGTAGGACAAGTAATCATATCTGGTTTATCCAGTTGTCATGGAGATTGAGATAGATTTACATACATACATATTTGGAATACTGTGTGTCAGAAAAAACACTACACACATCAGCTATTATTAGAACCTTTACTCAAAAGCTTCCTGTTATGTGAGACACTTTGATGAAGGAACTTGCACCTGAATTGTATTACAATGAGTTTTTCATACACAAGTATGAAAATATAACAAGAGGTGGATGTGAGTAGATAGGAAAGGTCTCATGTGCCACCATCCATGGACTCCATCCACATTCCTCTTGCTTTATTGTCTCATGATGTCCTGAAGAATAATGTTAAAGAATCATGGAAAAGCCAAAATGTTTATCACAGCACCTGGAAGCAAGCATGCTGTGGGCAGGTGCTGAGAAAATCCTCTCCATTCCTGGTGCCAGAACACCTCAACCCTTGCACAGCCACCAAGCTGGACTTGGACCCTACATTGGTAGCCCCTGCCAACCCAGCATGCCTGTTTGCTGGTGCCGTGTTGTAGGAATGGAGATTATAAAATGAGTGCTCTGGCTGCATACCACAACCTGTGCTTTCTACACAACCAGTGCATGTGAGCTGCTGATCTCTGAGCTCATACCTCTTGCAGGAGGGCCAGGTATGAAATGTTCAGGCTGGCAGGTTTGGCAGGTCAATTACCAACAGACTGTTCCTTCTAAAGATCACAAATGGTACCTAAAGAAGATTGCTGTCTGTCCACTCCTGTATAAAAGGTCACATGTACTTTACCAGCTACATATCTCACTGTTTTATATGTCAATCACCAAAACCACTTGATTCTCTGGTGACCAACATTTTTCTTCTGGGTTATTACTTTTGAAATAGAAGCTCTTTTTTTTTTTTTTTTTTTTTTTTTTTTTGGAGCCTTAGGAAGCTAGAGAGTCAAACAAATGATGGATGAGTCATGAAATACCAAACCCAGGGTCAGAGGAAGGAGTCATTTCTATTATTTGCAGCTGTTTGTTCTTAGTTACCCACAGAAATGGAGACCCTCATTGGAAAAGATAGAAAGTTTGCATGAAAAAACAATAAAACATTGGATTATGGTTATGTTGGGTGATAAGATAAAGTGTTGTTTTAAATGGAACGATTAGTCAATGTGGATTGAGGAGAATTTCAGAGAACTAGATAAGGCTCAGAACATAAGTTTGGCTAGCCTAGGATCTACATCTACATAGGCTGAAAAAGCATGGTATTTCATTCATAAGACAAAAGTTCAAGAGTTTTTCTTGAATGAATATATAACAATGCCTTAAAGAAATTAATCAAATCAGACATTTTAAGCTTCTATTATTTTCCATAAGAAAAAAATAGTATAAACATGCATTAGAATAATTTTAACAAATGATACTTAGTCTTAAGTTCTTTTTGTGAAATAAAGCTGATATTTTAAAAAGAATAAATGAAAAATAGGGCTAACAATGTTAAAATTAATATATTCATAAGTGAGCAGAACTAATTGGTATGTAGTCCCCTTTTAATATATATATGTATATATATACATATATATATAATATGTTTTGAATTTATTTAACACCCTATTATACATATATATATATATGTATATGTATATGTATATTATATAGGGATGTGTGTGTGTGTATACATATATGCATATATATCCTAAGGTTCAAAGAGGAGAATCTCCATGACCTTTTTGTAACACTTCTCTAGTTTCTGAAAGTTGGTTGGAATTCCCATTGATGCTAGTTAAGGGATCAATGTACCTGAAAATTAATTTGTTGGAACACTAACCCCAGTGTGACAAGTATTGAGGGGTGCTAAATGCCTGGGAAATAGATTTGTGATGTAAGGATGTGTTTTGTGTCTCTTCACATCCTCAAGCAATGGAAGCTACACAAGTTAGCTCTGTGTTGTATATCCTAGTATTGTAGCAGGACATACTTTTTCTCTGCCTGGAAGCTAGGCATAAGATAGAGTCACCTGAGTCTCAGCTGAGTGATCGCCCAGATGCTATAGGATTGTGAGCATGTCTGTGGGAGATTGTCTTGTTTCTTAACTGATATAGGAAGACCCAGGTCACTTCAGGTAGCACCACCCTCTGCCATTTGGTTCTGGGCTATATAGAATGCTAGGTAAGCACAAGTCTGTGAACGTGCCAGCAAGCAACATTTCCTCTGCTGTTCTTCCTTTGGCTGTGAGTTGTTTTCTTGGTTGGAAGTTATGCAGTATAGAATAACAGCAGACCTGCTTTCAAATTCTTTCTTAAGTTTCTCCCCTGACTTCCCCCAATGAAACTGTAAGTAAGCTGAAATAAACTATTTCTTCCAATAAGTTGCACATGGTCAGAGTGTTTTATCACTGCAATAGGATGAAACTAGAAAACAGATTAAAACCATACCCAGTCGAGGGTTGCAGAATTCTGAAGCCTGGAGAACTCATAATTAACAGACTTTTCATTGTTGTGTCTCTTCTCAGAATCTTGAACCAAAGTCTTACCAGTCTTTGACAGCAACCTGTCATTTGGAAATTCATTTCCAGATCTGAGAGTACACCCTTATAAAGGGACCAACACGGTTGGAGGAGTGTTACAAAGGGGCCCCAGAGTGTCTTGTTTGAATCTTAGGATATACTAATAGACTTCATTGAACAGTTGGTATTGTTTTATATGAAACACTCCAAAATACTGTTTGAAATTTTAACTGTCATGTATGTAAAGCATATTATTGCTTGTGATTATTAAGGAAAAAAAACCTCAAAGTGGTTACATGCTCCACCCAAAGCTACACAGTCAGTATATTATCCAGATAGATTTTAAACACACATCTATTTTAATTTGGTGTCTTCTCTGTCATTTTATACAATAAAGGCATCTTTCTGTATAAGTATTATTGGATGTCCAAGATCCTCACTGTACATATTCTTCTATCCTATAGAACTGAATTAATTAACAACAGTAAAAGATATTCCTGACACATTTAATACTTGCTTTTAGAGGCTAGTGTGAAAGGCAGACTGATAAAAACAGTGAAATGAAATCATTCCATACAAGGCAGGAAATAACCAGATTTGATTGCTATGTAAGACTTGAAAATTATGTTCCTGACTACATTAAAACACCAGCTTCTGGCTTCCACTGCTTTGCATTGTTACCTAGCCAGATTCAGATTTGATTTAACAGGCAGCAGCTAAAGAGAAAACATCTATGAACCATCTCTGCAATACTGAAGCCGCAGACACCTTTTGTACCCAAGTGCCATCTGCACAGGCCTCACTTTGCTATCCTATAAAAGCCTCTGTATCTCTCGTCCTTGAGCTACTACTTGCAAATTACAGTCTAAGCTTGTTTTGTGGTGGGAACAGTCCCTACTACTTTCCCTTGGCCTTCATTTTTGAATTTATTGGCATGGGTTGCACAAAGCAGTGAATTTCATTATGAGAATTTCATGTATCTCTTTCAGCATAATTCTTTTAAATAATTTATTTATTTATTATTTTTTAGTGTGTGAGCATGCATAGGTACAGATGCTGGTGGTGGCCATCAGATAGCATCACAATCCCTATAGCTGAGTTAGGTTGAGGCACAGGATAATGAGCACATTCTGCACAACGTTGTGCTTGTTAGACTTTCACATCAGCATCATCCTTTAGGAAGCTTTCCTTGAGGAGGTTGTAGCCTTTCAATTTAGATGCAATCGGGCACATCCGGTTGCAATGGGAAGACAGTAGTGGATGTGATTGATATATGAATCAGTGGGCTTCAGTAAAGGCAGAGCGTCTCTTGCAGTGTTTGGGTTTTACCCGAACAGCTGAATGCAATGCTTGGACAGAAGAGAAGGAGTGGATACTCAAAGAAAAGGGTTTCTTCACCATAATACTCTCAGATTCATCTACTCCACTGGGGCTGCCGGGGCTCTAGGCTGCTAGCATTTTGATTGAAACTGCACCATAAGCTCTTTAGGGTTCTTTCTGCCAGTCTATACTGCAGATACAGACTTTTCCCTCTATAATTATATGAGCCAATTTCCCTCGATAGACAGACAAACGTAATGTTCATAGACTGTTTTACTGGTTTTGTTCCTCTAGAGAGTCTTGACTAATCCATCAGCCAAAACAGTTTGTGAATCAGGCCCACATGTTTTCTATTTCCAATTATTAAGTATATTAGTTTCAATTCTATACCCATGTGTTAAAAACCAACCCCAGGGTGTACCTGTAGACACAGTGGGGTCTCTAAGATAGATTTGCAAGTTCCTATTGTATCAAAGGGGTCACAATGCCACTTTGCAGCCATTTGATTCTAGTGCTATTTGAGATTGTGTACATAAGAGCCATCAAAAGACCTTAATGTGCTCTCCAGAGTTACTTTGCCAATTAGCCATAAGGCCCTTCAGGGAAAGACTAGGTAAATTGCTACTGCATGTCCTGGCTGCTGAGTTGCAGGATAGTTCATCAAGGGATTTTGAAAACCCTTTCATTAAAAAACAGAGCTGCCACCTACCTGGTCTAAGAACTGTTCCTGTGTGGAGCTGAATGAAGAATAGAATTCTTTCTTTTTTTTTCTCTCATAAATCTTCTTGGATACTCACTTTCTTTGAGATAAGGTCTCATGTAGCCCAGGCTAGCTTGACATTCACTATGTATCCAAGGTGGTCAACTGCCTGATCTTCTTGCTTTACCCTCCTCCCCACACCTGCTGACTACCACACCTGGCTTGACTTTTGATCTTTGATTGCTATAGTAGGCAAACAGGTCTCTTATGGGCACCTTCCTCTTGGGCACACTATGCTATATATGCCTTTGTCAGAGATACTGTAGATTGAAGCCATCTGATTCACACTGGCCTTGAGTCTCACCTTGTAATTGCATCTAATTCGGTGTTACACTCTCTGTCCTGCTTCCCAGTTATCCCCAATGTCATAGACAACTCCACTCCTATAAATAGCAGGAAATCATTCCACTGGGCTTCTCAATGATGCCAGTGTCCCTCTCCAAGAGTTTCCTTACCATGCTTGTGATGGAAATGTCCTCAAGTCCCTTCTGAGGAATAGAGTTAGCTAGAAGGTTTTCTGTTCTGTCAGATTATATTTAATAAATTCATTTTTGGCACAGTTTTCTATACTTCTAAATCCTACTCAGTACACGTAGGTCTCCATGTTTGCTTTATTTAGTCAATTATTTCTAATGTTAAGGAGCCATCCCAGATGGCCAGACTGTAACCCACAACTCCAGAGAGGCTAGCTAGCAATGGAAAACACTAGTAGGGATACATGGATGACCCTGTGAAAGAGAAGTAGAGGAGATCTACATGAGCAGACTGGGTGTGGGGGGGTGGCAGAGGGAGAGGAGTAGGGAATGAGAACATAGGGAAATGGGGGGGTCAAGCTGGAACAGGAACAGAATGGGATGGCAGGGAGGAAGATACCATGACAGATGAGGACATCATGGGAATAGGAAGAGGCAGGGTGCTGGGGAGGCTCTCAGGAATTCACAAGGTTGACCCCACCTTGATCTGCTGGCAGTGGTCCAGAGAGTGCCTGGACTGGTCTACTCTGGTGACCAGCCTAGAAAATAACTTAGCTGTCATCATAGAGCCTTTGTCCAGTGACGGATGGAGGCAGATACAGAGATCCATGGCCAGGTGCCAGACTGAGCTCCGGGAATCCAATTGATGAGAGAGAGGAGGCATTCTGCAGGTGAGGGACGTCGAGATCATGATGGGAGGATGTGCAGAGATGACTGGCCACACTAATGGAAACCCATGAACTGTGGACTGGTGGCTGTGGAGCCCCCATGGGACTGGACTAGGCCCTCTGGATACGCAAGATGGTTGTTTGACTCAAACTGTTTGGGCGACACCCAGGCAGGGGGATTGAGATCTGTCTCTGGTGCATGGTCAGGCTTCTAGGAATCTGGTGCCTGTGGTGTGATACCTTGTACAGCACTGGTGCAGTGGGAAGAGGCTTGGACCTGCCTAGGCTCAGTGTGCCTGGCTCTGCTGACTCCCCATGGGAGACCTTGATTTGGGGGATGTGGGGATGCAGGGTGGCTTTGGAGAGAGGGCTGGGGGTGGGAGGAAGGAAGAGGGGGGATTTATGGGTGGTATGTGGAGTGAGTAGAAAATTTCTTAATAAAGAAAAATGAAAAAAAAATACAGTAACATAATCTGGAAAAAAAAAAAAAGGGAGACATCCCAGGACAGGAATGGTAACAACATGAAAGCCAAGAAGACAAAGTTATCCTTTCCTGATTGTAATTGATTCTTTGTGTTATTCTGTATGCTGCTTGTACAATAAAGTAGCCACTAGAGCCACGTGACAAGTTAAATTTAAATGAATTTTAATTAAATCAAATTTAAGACAATTTTTCAGTCACACTAGCCTCTTTCTAAGTGCCCAGCAGCCATTTACTACTAACATCTTCCTTATTAGACAGAGAAAACTGAAGATTTTCCTCACAGAAAATTCTCAGGAAGTGCTGCTCTACATCATTATAAAACTCTGTCCATCTAATGCCATTGTTAGTTATCATTGATTTAGCCATGATACTATTACCAGTTCTTCACAATTCTTTCTAACAATAATTCTCTGAGGCAACACCATCAGTACCACAGGGAGAAATCTTAGCAGATGAAGACATTTCTCTGATTCCATATTCACGGTGCTCCAAAGGCTTATGGGTAGGAATCTTGGTCTTTACCTTATCAATAATACTGATGTTTTAAGGAACCTATAAAATGCAGGACTTAAGACAGTTGGATCCTTATGAGCAATGCCTCCAGTACAGAAGGACAGACTGATATTGATCTTGTAGAGTAAGTTAGTGCTCACAAGGGAGACTCATAAAAAGACAAATGTGATCCCTAAAACATCTCTGGTTTCATGCATGGCCCAGTAATTCCTCTCACATGCATCTCCACATGACACCAAGCATTGTAATGGCATCACCAAAGCACCCACACCTTGACAAAAGAAAAGTAGCCACTTGATTTTGGAATTCAAGCCTCCAAAACTATGAGCTCTTTTTGTGTACATATTACCCAGCTTCAGGCATTTTGGTATAGCAAATGAGCTAATTAGAAAAATAAAATTCCATGGGTTTACATAGCCAGTAGCATTAGCTCTAGAAGGCACATTCAGGTCATTTGTTTCCAGAACCACTCCATTTTGTTGGCAACACACTTTTCTTATATTTTTGGGTGTGAGCCTAGCCTTTAACTGCTGAGCTATCCCTCCAGCCCAGCAACACACTTTTCTATTCACTCAGATTTCTCTCTTATTATATATTGATATTACTTCAACTAGAGCACAGCACAAAAAGCTCCTATCACTCTCAACAGCTCATTAAGTTATGACCCCAGCAACTGATCAATCCTTAATGAAGTCGAAACTCTTATGACCTTCCAAAGGCTTCACCTTTGACTACTGCTGCATGAGGAACAAAGCCTTTCACCCCTCCTAACACTGCTCCAGGAGGACAGAGCCTTCCACCCCTCTCTGAACATTGCTCCAGGAGGACAGAGCCTTCCACCCCTCTGAACATTGCTCCAGGAGGACAGAGCCCAAACACAGAAAATTTGGGAACCACAGCATCAATTAAATGTATTTTTCTTCTACTAGAAAATTCTAGAACCAGGTGGTTTTACCTGAGAATTGTGCTGGACAGTTAACACCAACAGCTCACAAAGTCTCCTAAAGAAATGTCTACCTTATGTACAATGACCCTAAGTCCCTGTCACCAAAACTGAAGACATCACTCAGAACAGTACAGATAAGGAACACTTATAATACAGACTCAGAAATTCTCAACAGAATGTTGTCAATCAAACCTAGAAATAAATAATACTGTGTAATTATAAAAGGTAGAATTTATATCAGGAGGACTAACATTTCCTCACTTTAAAACTTAGTTCAATGCTAAAGTAATCAGGATTGTGTAGTGTTGTGACAGACATACAGACAGACAGATTTTTTTCTGTACAATATATTATCCATAAATGCTGTCTAAATTTAAACTTTAATTAATTAAATGGGGTGTGATTAACAATTCAGTTCTTTACTTAGAGTTATCACATTTTTAATTACTGACAAATTTTATTATATTTTAGTCTTTAATTAAAATATAAATACATCGTTTCTCCCTTTCCTTGGCCCTCTTCAAGCCCTCCCATCCCATTTCCTTTCAAATTCATGGTATCTTATAGATGTAATAATAACAATTTAAAATATATTTTTATATAAAATGTACATGCAGCTCTCTCAGTCTATTTAGTGTTCATTGTGTATGTTTTTTAGGACTGGATACTTGACGTTTGATAACTAATTAGGAGGTTCATCCCTGGGCAGGACTAATGCTTCTTGAAGCAGACATTAATTGCCTATGGCCTCTCAGCTAGGGGTAGGGCCTGGAGAGATTTCCCCCATCCACATGACACAGCAAACGAACTAACTGTCATATGTCAGAAGGTGCTATGCAAGATGCCAAAGGAGGAAAGCAGTGAGTACCTCTACCCAGCTGTGGAGACTGTGAACTCCAACAATGACCCAGCATGGTGAAATATCCCTTAAGATACAATAGTACCTAGCACACATAACTTGGCGATAACCAACATCTGTCTAATTAGACGAGACCTGCTTAACAGGAAAGGAATTATGTGTGGGTACTGAAAACCTGGCCATTTGCCCCTGACTGGGGAGGTCATGGATCTTAGAGGATTACCTGCTAGTGCCAGTTTTTCAAACCAATACAAGTTCCAACTGCATTCTAAATACTTGTCCTTACACCCACACGTAAGTGCAGCTCTCACCCTTCATCAAACAAGCTTCTTTTTGTAGCAGATGGAGTTATCACATTTTAAATTCTCACTATCTACATGTGACAGCAACTGACTCCGTACTGAACACTTCTGCATAGCACATATCCATCCTTTCCAAAGTCCTGCGGGGCAGCACTGATAACTACAGCTTATATCACACACAGCAATGTTACATGCCCCAGCCCAGTCTGGGTAAGAACAATTTCTTTCCTTGTAGGTTTTTTTACTCTTTCCTGTTTAAATGACTTTGTTAGTAAATAATACTTAAAACAAAACAAGTTGATTTTACCTGAAAAGAGACCACTAATTTATATTAGTGCCCATTTCCCTTTGAAATCTTCTTACAACAGTACTTATGAGACTCTGAAGTAAAGTCCCCTGTGGGCCTTTGTGCCCCACTGTGCAAATCCTGCAGAGCAAGAGTAGCTTCTGAGAGTGAAGGGTAAAGAAAGACGAGAGTTTGGGCAAATTGGTATGTAAATATTGGGTATTAATTTAGAAACAAAGGTGGTTTTGACAGTAAAGTGCCTATATTTCAAGCTCATTTGAGGGTTAGACACACAGCTGATTGAATCAAAGGCATTCAAATGGAGAGTTGTTTCAATCACTATGTCACTAGAGAATAAGAAAAAGGTAAAAGAAAATATTCTATTGATATGTGTTGTCACTAGGGTCTGCTTTTCTGCAGTCATCTCTTTCATGGATTTGATTGTTTTATGTCACCCTGGTGAACAATACTGCAAATGTTAAGACCACTCAGAATTCAAACACAAAGAAGCTAAGGAAAGTCTGGCTTTCTTGTCAATCAGCATCTTCTGCTTAGATTTGAGACTTCAAAATTAACTCAAACAGTGTAAAAGAAAAAAGTATCAGACACAATGTATCACTGGCAGCTTCATAAAAGGCTTCTTATGGCTCATCAGAGTAAATTTCCTGTCAAAATACTTCCTGCTCTAAGTGAGGTTATCTATTCACACGAACACCTGACTAGAAAATAAACCCGGGTACAGTAAGAAAGATGCCTGACTTCTGCGGCCATTCGCCTTATCGCTTCCGTTAACTTCCAAAAATATATTTCATTCTTTCCGGTTGGTCCACATAACTCATTAACATCACAATTGCCAGCAATAATTACCAGAAATGAGTGAAGAAAATCATGAACGTGTTGAATTACCACTTAATGGAAGAAGAGAGGGAAGACAATCTGAATCAACAGTCCAAGATGCTACCAAGATCTCTCCTTGCCAGAAAAAAAAAAAAAAAAAAAAAAAAATATATATATATATATATATATATATATATATATATATATATATATATATATATAGAGAGAGAGAGAGAGAGAGAGAGAGAGAGATAGAGATAGAGATAGAGATATAGCAGTTGTGTTTCCTGGACTCTGGTGTTTATAAATGAGGATTCTCAGACAGTAAATTTTCAGAATTCTGAGCTTAATGGATGGCGTGAATAGGATAAACTTAAGAATATCTATCTGCTCAGCAATCTAAAACTGTGAATTATAAAATGCATTTTCAAAATCATTCTGTGCTAGTTAGAAGACCTAGACACAATGGAACACTTCTTGAAACTTCAAAGGTTTGGGCTCTCTGAGACATATCTGCTCTGCTTGAGGATTTCATAGCTATTTATTTTTGCAGATGCCTCTTAACTGGAGTTGATTTTCACTTCCAGAGAAAATTGAATATATCCTACACCACAGCTTAGAGAACAATATCATATGGGATAGGTCCCTGTAACAAAGAATCATCGGCCTAAAAACGTTAGTGAGCCAGGGATGAAGAATGATTTAAAACAGCGAAAGAACCTGAAAGATTATTATGACAAACATCAAGAGCTCTCTTAGATGGGGAGAGGGTGACTCAGTAGTAGAATTCTCATCTGGCATGTGCCAAGTCCTGAGTTTGATCCCCAGAACTGCAAGGAACAAAAACAGAAGTGTAAGAGACACAGCCCTTATTAACAAAAACAGCAAGAGCATTCTGAACAAGGCTTTAGAAATGAGTGCACTGTTTTATGAGAGAATGATTTCTGTTGCAATTCTGAGAGCAAGTTGAAGACAGGAAGATGTGAAAGTGCTACAAGAGGTGTTACTCCAGCCGTGCTTTGCCATGTGCCAAAATACTTGAATATTTAGTTAGCTGGGGTCAGAGCTTTGGTTTGCCTTCTCATTGTCACTGTTATTTCTTGAATCTATAACCTGAACTATTGTGGAAATAGCAAGTGGGCTATCAGCATCATCCAGGGGTATATGGTATAGGATACAGAAGTAGAATTTCCCAAATGAAAAGTTTCAGGTTTGTGGCTCAGGGTGTTGGGGAGGGGGGGGCACTGAGGCAGATTATCCTTTTGGGGTAAGAGATTAATTGGTAGACTTATCAACAGCACAGACAAACAACAGTGTACCAGAGCTTAGGAGAGTTCAGAACTACATGGCAAAGTGTGTGACCTATCTTACAGGTTTCAGAGTATGAGGGATGCTCTATACCAAGTCATTGATGAGGAGCCCATATTCAAGTCATCTCTGATTATGCTTAGATATGAGCACAGGAAGGGCAAGAATCTAGACAAACAAGTCACTTTAGTTCTTGAAAGCAATGTACTACTGTTTTGGGAATTGCCACAATTCAACCCAAATGGCATGACCCTGGCTGACATTGTACATCAATGGCATCAGTAAGCACCACCTGACAGGTTTGTTAGGAACACCAGTTCACAGTCTACCCCATCGTTTCTGACCCGGTAAGAGTAGGATGAAGTCTGAGAACTTGACATTTCTAGGATGATCCTGGTTGGCCTTGGCAAACAACTTCTCTCAGTAAATGCATCCTGCATTCCCACACATAGAACAAATTAAGTGGTGGACAGCTCTCTCTCCCTCCGTCCCTCCGTCCCTCCGTCCCTCCGTCCGTTCGTCCATCCATCCGTCCCTCCCTCCATGTGTGTGTGTGTGTGTGTCTGTATGTATCACTGATAGTTCACAATTCTGAGAGGTGGGCTCATAGGTGTTTCTTGGGAAATCTAAAGAGCAAGAGGAAAGAGATGGCCAGATGAACAATAGAATGTAAGCCTTGGCCAGTGTGATAGAATTAATCTGCCCTGTTGGAGTTCAGGGATGGAGATGAGTGGGTGAGTCCCAGCATGGTGCATTTTTAAGTTCTACCCCCAAAGGAACCATCAAGGAAAAAAAGAATATTAGCAGCAGAGGTTACAGGTGATACTGGATTCACAAAGACAAGAGGAAGTAGGAGATTGGCTGTAATAAAAATGTGTTTTCTTCATTAAGGCAGCAACCAGTGACTGAAGAGAACAATGGTATTTCCAATGACCCACTTAAGTGATTTCAGAATTTTCATTTTAAAGCACCTGCCAAATTTCG
Source organism: Onychomys torridus (assembly GCF_903995425.1). NCBI lineage: Eukaryota > Metazoa > Chordata > Mammalia > Rodentia > Cricetidae > Onychomys > Onychomys torridus. The sequence continues at coordinate 1,683,671 of NC_050460.1, read as the reverse complement.
AGGGCACTCCCTGGGGAAACATTTCCCCTTAGCCCATCTTCCTTCATCACTACTGAAAAAGGTCAGCTGTGAGATTTCAAAGAAAAATGTTAAACAAATTAAATGTCTATTTAGTACAGTTTATTGGAGCACAGAGTGATTCCGCCACTCAGTGCACACATAGTCCTGTTAGCTAAAACAATGTGAGCAAGGAAGTTAGAGAGCTTCCCTGGGCAACTACAGCCTTGATATAGCAACAACCATAACAGCTAATGTTTGAGACAGACATCATCTAACAACCTCAAGTACCAGAGTTACAATTGACAGCACTGCAGCAGCACCATGGGGTTTGTACAATTTTAAATACAATTTATAGAAGACAACAACATATGTACATAATAGCAAATACGTAGATTGCATGCTGTTTATATACATAACAAGAAATCCATAATACATACATTATATGGATACTATATATACATAAGAAATATATATAATGTGACTCAAAGAAGATTCAGCATCACTGTTTGACAGTGCTTCCGGTAGCGTCACACATCAAATTTGCTTAATTCATGTAACATCTCTCTCTTTTAGGCATGGGGCAGGGCCAGGGTCTTCCTATAGCTTAAGCTGTTCTTGCCCTCTTCCTCCCCGTTCACCTCCTGAGTACTCGGATTACAGCTAAGCACTGCCATGCTTAGTAAACAACTCTCTTTTTACGAGAAGTAATGTTAAATCTTTGTGAGATACTTTAGGGGTTGGTCTGAAGCCTCTTAAGTTCATCTGAGGTCAAAAGGTTTTAATTTCATTTTCAAAGGTTGCCAAAAAATGTGTCTAAAGGTTTCAAACACTTGATTAAAGTAAGATCACAGGTGACCATAAAACAACCCTTTTAACTAGAATGGTAGCTAACAGCTTTCAAAAACAAAGAAGGTTATAAAGTTGGAGAGTAAAACCTTAGTTTATCTCAGAGTGGATGCCTGTTTCCTGTGTCATCAGAGAACTAACAAAGAGACAGACTTAAGCATGGACATTATCTTGACAAAAACACCCTGATTTTTTTTTTCCTAGGCTTAAAAACGTACTTTGAAAGATATATTTTGTAATCTCTCTTTAAAAGCAAATTTCTTTCTTTCTTTGTGTGTGTGTGTGTGTGTGTGTGTGTAATATGTAAATGACATGTACATTTGTACATATGGCATATCTATATTCATGTATATGGTATGTTTATATATAGCATTGATGTGTATTACATACTTGTATATCTGTATATTAAATGCATGTAGATATATGAATTCATTTAAATGGCTGTAGGGGCTGGCTAGACACTAGGGGAGATCATTTAGGAGGCAAGTCTAAAAATGACAGCACGTGAGCTGAGGCTGAAGTTCTCAGGAAATTTCTCCTCCAGAAAGCCTCAGTCCTGCTCCTAATGCACTCACTGGTTGGGTCAGGTTCACTTGAGTTATTGATGATGCTTCATTTACTTCACATTGCTAGTTACAGACATTGCCCCCACCTGTATATCTAGCACCACCTAGTGTGTTGACACATAAAACTGAGTATCAGGGCAGCATTATCATAGCACTTAAATGTCTTCTTACCATTTGGCACAGGATGTTGGCCCCTGAAATCATCCTAAAAGAACTGTGGAGAGACACAACTTAAAAAACAAAAACAAACAAACAAAAAACTTGAATCTTTATTTGGTTTCAATTATAACGATTACAAGTGAACATGATGGAACAAATCTGTAATACCAGCACACAGGAGGGTGAACATAAGGACCATGAGTTCAGGGCTAGATTGGGCCATATAATAAAACTCTGTCTCAACAATAAAAGTAATACTAATAGATTTTCACTGAGACATTTCTGTTTCTATAGAATGGCATTTATGACTTCCTTCCTTAAGCAATGAGGAAAACCAAAATAATATTTACTTACTTAATTTACTTATTCTTTAGAATTGTATACATGTATATAATATCTTTTGATAATATCTACACTTCACTCCCACCTCTACTCCGAGTCCTCCCCTCTCCATGTCCCTCTACTATCTTCATACCCTTGTCTTCTTTCTTTCCTCTTCTTTTCCTCCTCCCTCCGTCCCTCCCTTCCTTCCTTTCTCTTTGACTAACCCACTGAGTCCAATTAGCTGCACAACTTCTGATTCATGTTATGACTTTCTGTGATTACTACAGTGACCCAGCTCTGTCCTTGTCACGGGCAAGCTCACGGCACCCAGAAAAACTACTTTCTTGATAGCTTCAAGCCAAAGGCATTTGTGAGTCACTGACTAAGAAGTTGAGATGAATGAAAAGAGAAAGACAGTTACAGGAGTAAGTCTGCAGATTGTGGTTATTTACCTCTTTTTGCTATAATATTTCCCAAGAATTCTATGGGAAGCATATATTTTAAGCACTGAAAAATAAACATTATAATATATATGTTTAAAACAACTGTGAGAAACATTTTAAAGTACCAATAAAAGCAAAAACAACTTTGTAATTAAACTAACTACAGCACTCAAAATATGACAACATAATTTGTATTTATCACCATGTTGTGATGTTAGCTTAGTGAATAACACATCATACAGTGTCTAATATTAGGCTCTTTCAGCTAAATGTTAGAGCTTAAAGGCCTGAGTTCCACTACAGGAAGAACCAGTAAAGACCCAAACAAATGCAGCACATACACTCTCCTTAGTGATGGTGGGACTTGGAGAGATATCTACTACTGACATTGTGCCCACCAGGCCCAAGAAAGCTCAGTCTGGCTGGATCTGTTCAAAGCCAGCCAAAGGCAGGACAGCTGTTCTCTTGACTCGGGCTTTCTGGTGGGGGAAGGATCCTTTCCCCATGAATCCAGATAAAGCAAAACTGCCTGTTACTCTCCAAAGGTTTCTGTAACTTGCCTTGCAGCCAGGAAAGACCATGCTTAGCTCTAGCTCAGTATGCATCAAACGGATCCAGCCCCAGGCAAGGCTGCTCAGTTCAGTGGAACCTTGACTAAACAACAACAAAAAAACTTAGTGTTAAGGTACGACACATGCACAGGGCAAACCAACTGGTCTTTTAAAATTCCTTCTGTATTCCCTGTGGCTGGTTAAGTGCATTGAGTATCTTTTATGGATGAGGCTCTATCTCTTGCTTTTTTCTGGTTCTTTCCTTGTCCTCTTTCCCTACCTTGCCAAATCCCACATTTTAGATTTGAATAGAAGAGTAGAAAACAGATAGTTGAGTTTAGAAAATCCTGCTTGGCCTCAGGGTAGGACCCATTCTTGGGTACAATCCATGCTTTCCTTACAATGTGCTTTTGAACAATTTCTCAAATAAAATTAAGGACCACTGTATGTGTGGCTGCTGTCTGTTGTGAACACACTTCTTTTTATGAAGTCAAGGGACTTAAAATAATTAACAAGACAGGATTCAAGCAGCCTCAATTTTCTCACTCTAGTTCAGGCGTACTTTATTGACTTATATTCAAATCTCCACTTTAACTTTAGTAGGGTTTACAAGTGGATGTTCTCTCTTAGTTTTGTCCCACAGGTGTAGGTTACATTGATGTTAACTTCAGAGAACAACAGACTGTATTTGATAAGAATTCCAACCATGTCCCCATGGTTTGAACATTTAGTCATTTCTGGGTCATACATCCTGCATGACCCATGACCCTGTGGCTGCATGGTTGCATAATCAACGTGATCTATGCAAATGTGTGGAGTAGCCATGTGGGCCTGTGTGCACAGGTACGACTTGGCCTTTAAAAGACAGCCCCCATGTTCTCTCACCCCCTTCACACACGTATCCTTTCAGGAGGCTTGATCACGTCTATCCTTTTCTCCTTGTGTTAATAAAACTCTTGTTAGTGGATTTTTGTCGTGTTTCATGACTTTTCCTCACAGGGTAAGAGCACCTCTAAAAAACGTGAGTATTCCTCTCTAAGTTGCAGCTGTTCTGAACATCAAAGGCTTTTCTGTATGGAGGAACATAGCCCGGATTAGCCTTGAACTTGAGATCTTCCTGTTTCAGCCTCTGGATTCTGGCTTTGCAGGTATGTAGCACCATGCCAGCCTCTTGAATTTCTTTATTCATAGTCTTAATCTGAGTGTTTTAGTCTCCTTTCTGCCAGTCAGGCCCCAATATTTAATAATGAGTCTTCCCTGGGAAGGTTTTAGGGAATTCCTTGGCTTTGGTGATTTTTTTTTTTTTTTTGGCCAAGTTTGTCTTGAATTCTGTGATATGCAAAGAAATAAGGCAGTTACCAACGTAACTGGACACTAGTGGATACAATGTACACTGGTCTAATTCCCTCCTCCTGAGGGTGGGTGCATCTAGGGAGCAGAATAGGAATCACTCTGTTTAGTTTTCATTGTAGGACAAAAATCAATGAATGTTTGTAACTGTAACTAAACCAAAAATATGCTGGTCCCAAGTGTAAGGATTCTGTCCTTCTCATGTCATCAGCCTGCAACGGCGCCCCAGCCTAAAAAGTGGGCTTGCCCTCCCACAAGCCCTCTTTCCATATTTTCTCTGTCTTCCATGTATTCTCTCTCTCTCTGTCTCTCTCTTTCTCTCTCTCTTTGTCTCTGTCTCTCTCTTTCTCTCTCTCTCTGTCTCTCTGTCTCTGTCTGTCTCTCTGTCTCTCTCTCTCTCCTTCCTTCTAATAAAGCTCTAAAAAGTTAACCATGGCTCGTGATTCTTCCGCCACCTCATCATCCAGCACTCTCTTCCACCACTGCGGTAGCCGCTGCTTAACCCCTTCACCAAGAATGCAGGTTAACCTAACTGGGTCTGTTAAGAGGAGCGGAGCGGTGAGAGGAAGGAGAAAGTGGAGTTATGGACCTTGGAAAAGCACAGTAACATATTGTCAGAGCTGAGTGTTCTCTAAAAAATCACATAACCACTCATCCCATGGCATCTGAAAGAGAATGCAAGCTCTTCTGTGACATGCACCAGTTAGCCTCTACAAGGCACCCTTGTGTATTCCTGAGCAGGGGACCAATTTAAGACATGCACAGGACTGGGAGATGCATCAGCAGATTCATCTGCTGCACAAATGTAAAAACCAAAGACCCTATCCCCACAACCCACATAAGAGATGGCTGGGTGTGGCAGCCCACCTGTAATTTCAGCAAAGGTAGAAGTGGAGACAGCATTTCTGTAGTAAGCTAGCAAGCCAAACCAGCTCAGTGGTTTCCTTCAGCTTCAAGAAGGACTCCTACATAACGTATGAAAGGGGACCGATACAGGAAGACAATGGATATCAACCTCAGGCATCCACACACTGTACACACGTGCATGCACACCCCCCCCACACACACACACATGTACACACAAAAACATTTATACACACAGGAACTCACACAACACATAAAAATAAAGAAGAACAAACAAGATTAGAAGACCTCATCCTCCAAAAATGCAAGATAAGTGTTGCATGGTGTTTAATTAAAGCTACTATGTTTATTATATATTATTCCCACTGTAGGAAGCATGATTTCCTAGGCTGTAGCTTAACAGAAAGTACAAAGCCCATGCAAATGGTTCTAGGATATTTGTCTTAAAACCCATACTCTTTTCCAAAATTATTATCCACTATCAGGACAAATGGCTAACTGAGGTGCCTATTTAACATACCAAAGCACTCTAGCTGCCAGGCTCTCTCAGCCTCACAAGTGCCTGTTACAGAGTCTTGGCTCCTGTCAGCACATCTCACCACTGTCCCCTACCCTAAACCTCTCCAGAGGCTGAGCTTCCTTCCTTTCCCCCTGCTACTGGTTACTATGGAAACTGCCGTTTCAGCCACATGTTTTCTTTATCTGCTTGGTTCTCTGCTCCTGGTTCCTGGTCTCCTCTCTTTGCTCCCTGTCTCTTCTTGGCCTCCCTAACTCAGCACATCTCTCATGGCCTGGTCCATTCCACTGACCATGTTCAGTCTGCTACTTTTCTCTCTCTGCTCTGTATTCTTCCAAATGTCCCTGGCTGAACTCTCCTTCATACCATCGATAAAATTCTTGTCCTCGACCACACTAGGAGCAGTGATCCCCCCTTCTCACTCATTCGCTATGCTTCTCGAGCCAGTTGTTTTACCTTGGGGCAAAGATGTGACTTTCTACATGGAAGTGCCTTCTGAAAATAAAGCTTTAGATGCATCCCTTGAGCAAAGCTGTTTCTCCTGTGCTAAGCTATCCTGGAATACATGCAGCAAGGGAGAAAATATCACTTATAAATGAAGAAATAAATCTTTGAAAGCAAGAGATATCTATCTCCTCTTCAGTTCATCTCTGCAAATATCTTTTTTTCTCATTTTGCTTATAAAATGGGAAATGATGTCACTATCTTGGTTTCTTTTTGTGACTAACTGCATAATCCATCCTTTCAGCAAGTAAATCTTTCTCTCTGATCTGCAGTTCTTCATGGCCTCTGTAATAAAACAAGGAAATCAACTCGATGTGTCTCAACTATACCATACTTTTTGACATGCCTGTTCAAAGTCATTTTTCGGCTCCTTGACACTGCAGATTCTTGATATATGCAATAGCACTTTTATAGCGATGAATTATATTTGCTGGATAGACTCTGATGACTTGTATAGTGATTTGTAATACATGTCTATGAAGCAACCATACAGGAAAAGATTGCATTATAAAAACCATATTTGATGCTTCAATCAACCCATTCATTATCATTTTGAACATCCTCCTACACGTAGGTCAGAGATTCTATGGGTTGGAAAATTATGAGCTTTTGATTATTCTGTAGGCCCAATGAAATAGCAATATCACATAAGAGATTCTTGGTTTTAACTACTATAGTCACATAGGTTGTCTGAGTAGAAATAGATGGATGAGAATATTTGCTCATGTGATTACTGGAGAAGGCAGCATGTTAAAAGGGTTGGAGCAGATTCTGGGGTCAAAATTAATAAAACTGAGTCCTTTCTCTGTTTTCTTTTTAGAGAAGAGTAAGAATGAAAGTGTGGTGATCTATTTTGTTATTCATTGACAAATATTTATAAAATTGACTAGAGATCAAAGGTATCATAAATTGCCATGAACCCTGCAACAGTAGCAGTTATTCATCAAATATCTCAGATATCACTGTGTGTTTTGATGTGTGTATCTACCTATTTTGATTTTAATGTGGTTGTTCCCTCTAGAGGCTCATGTGGTGGATGATTGGTCCTCAGTTTACCAATGTAAAGGTGGTGGGACCTCCTACAAGTGAAACCACAGACCTTTGGGGACACTGTCCTCAGAAAGGCCAAAGAAAGTGCTCATGGACCCTTGAGTTAACTTTTAGAAAAGCATGTTGTTTTACAAGCTCATTCCTGATACTTGAAACCCTCTCCGACTTTCACTGTGGCAGCATCCTTCTGCTGTGTGGTGCCATATTCAGTGAAAAGCTAAGCTGATACCAGAGATATGGCTCTTTTGTATTTATAAAGTTACCCAGTCCTAAGTATTTTGTTATAATAGTAAAATGGTCTAACCCACAGTAAAAATAATTTTAAAGTGGTCAATAGAGCCAAGCTTTAAGCAGTAAAGGAAAACTTTACCCTACACTTATCCTTTTTCACTATGATGTGTTAGGGGGTTGCAGACTTAGTAGATCTAGAAATGATGACTTTGTCATTCATGTTCTATCCCCAGTTCAACAGAGTCTGGCACGTGCTAGTGTCTGTGATTTAAAGATGTGTAGTTTCATCTCCTCAAGTGGGTCAGCCCCCCAAATGGAGTTGTCCAGAGGTGAACTTTTAAGAAGTAGGACCTAATTCCAGTGTTAAGGTAAGTTTTGTCAATTTGGCATAAAGTAGGATCATCTGGGAAGATCAGTTCAATGAGGAATTGTCTGGATTGTGATAGTCTGTTTATATGTCTATGATAGATGGTCTTGATTACATTGACTAAGTTAGGAAGATCCAACACAATGTAGGCAGCACCATTCCCTAGGCAGGGAATTCTGGACTGTGTAAGCACAAGAGAAAGCTCAGAACTAACAGACATGCATTCATTTATTTTCTCTATTCTTTACTGTGGATGAGTAATGAATTCCCCTCAAGTGCCTACCTTGAGGAGATTTCTATCAGAGTCCAGAACAGATGCAGAAGCGTCTAATGATCCCAATCTGAGGGATATCAAATGAATCTAAGCACACTGAGTTCTTTAGTCCATTCACTTTATTCTTCTAAGCCAATTCTATCTACACAAGTTTCAGCCCTGTCCTCACATTCAGCATCTCTGTGTCTAATTATCCTATCCTCATAGTTTTAGTAAGCTCTTATGCTTTTGACCTGGTCTTCCTCCTCCATCCCTTTGTCCTCCATCTGTGTCCTTCCTGGCTCCTTACCCCTTGCCCTGATAAACTCTACAAGAGATCTGCTTTGCCCTCTACTGAACCTCTGTCTTCCTCTCTTCTCTCTGGCCACACAGTTCTGTGTCTGCCTGAGGAATTCTGCTCCAGTCCTTACTGCACCTGGTTATGCAAAAAGCCCTATTGTCCTCAGTCAGTCTCTCTGCCATGCCCCTAAGCATGCAGGAAGTAGATGGTCTGAGCTTCATTTGCACAAGAAACAAAGCTATACTTCTATAGTCTGCTTGTCTCCTAGGCTCAACAGGGGAGTTAGTTACCTAGACGTTCAGCAGGACTGAGGAGCTGAACTGTTTGCCAGATGATCTGGGAATATTTGAGCACAGAAGAATTTCATAGCAGAAGACAATTGAAATATTAAAAGCTGGATAACTCTGTAAGGATTATGTCCTTAATTATGTCACCAGCCTGTGACGGCATCCCAGCCTAAAAAGTGGGCGTGCTCTCTCTTGCTCTCTCTCTGTTCTCTCTTTCCTCACTCTCTCCTTCCGTATTCTCTTCCCTCCATTCTCTCTCTCTCTCTCTCTCTCTCTCTCTCTCTCTCTCTCCCTCCCTTTCTCTCCCAATAAAGCTCTAGAAAGGTAACCATGGCTTGTGACTCTTCCATCACCAATACATCCAGCACTCTCCTCTGTCGGCATGGCTGCCACCGGTGGAGGCCAGCCAGGAGTGCCGCCGCTTAACCAACATTGGTCCATGACTCAGATACACCACCAAGGAACTGCAGTGACTGCTGATGCTTACCATCTCCTCCCCCATCCAGCGAGACCGTGAGCTTGTGCATCCCTCTCCACCTCTGCTGGACCCCTACACAGCTACCACTACTGCTATCGCCATGATTCTTCTCCACAGTGAGTGAGTCCACCGTTCTCGCAGCTGTAGTCTGAGCAATATTCTTTGCGACAGACACCCTCGGGCTGCGCTGGCAATAGCAGGCACATTTTTGCCCCTGACAAGGGGATCAGTGCTGTCTCGGGTCCACAGTGGACCAACTATATCACAGCTGCAGCCCTTACCATCCCTTGATGAAGAGGATCAGTAACTTGAGCTGATTCTTTGATCTCTCTTCACTCTTGAGGATGCCCAAGATTGGAGTCTGATCTGGGTTTGTTATTTTAATTTTTTTTTTTTATTTTTCTCTTGGCTACAACCATGAGACAAAGGGGCACATACATTTACCACTTACATTGGCAGATAGGGGCGGGTAATGATAAATCTCGCCACATAACAGCTTTTTGGGAACTTCTGTCAGCAACTGGGCAAAAGCCATAAAACAAAGGGGTGGTTACAGGTAAATCTGGCTGCATAACAGCATCGCGGAAACTTCTGCCAGCAAATGGGCAAATAAAAGAGGTACTTTATCCCAAAGTTTTCAGCCAAAGCTCTAAACCCTTCTTCTTCCCTTCCCTCCCCACTTCTGCGTTTGTCGCGTGCAACCTTTTCTGTCTGACTTCCACCGGGAGACTGCAGGCTCAAATAAATGGGCGGGCTTGGGCAGCTTCTATGAACTCTTTTCCTAACTCACCTTACTCCACCCACTCATTCTCAAATGCCTTGAGAAGAACAGACAGGTCTGGTAGCGGCTAAGATCCATACAAATAAGTTTGCAATAGTCAGAATGGATCCTAAGCCAAAAATCAGCTTATAGCCTCAGACAAGTCTTCCAAAAGGATTGGTTTATAGTCTGCCTCCTGGCAGATCTTCCAAAAGCTGTCCTTAAGCCAACAATCATCAAAAGAAAAAAAAAAAATTCAAGACATGGAGTAAAATCCGGATCTTGTTCCCCAGACCTCCCTGACTAAAACTTAAGCATCTAGAGAGCAAGGCTCCTGACCCCACAGGCAAAAGAGTCATCTGTGGCATTTAAGGTGTGCCAGGGAAGAGATAAAAGCCTGAAAACAAAATTACCAAGTGCTGGCACTCGCTGACTCACAAAAGCTGTTGGGTCCCTGTTTTAAGTGAGGAAAAAGGCCATGGGCTAACGAATGCCCTGCCAGGCCATCAATAGCCTAGAAAGACAACCAGTCAGCTGACTGCCCCCAGGTGCCAAGACGCATGGGTACATCAAGTTAAGACCTCCAGCAGACCTAGGCTTGGCTACAGACATGACAGGGAACCCAGAGCGCAGCAGGGAAGTGATTCATTTCTGCCCTTCTGTACACCAAAGCCACTGACTCAGTCCTGGGAGTTTTAGGATGTCACCTCTCCTTTTTCTATTGTCAGGTACAGAGGACAGCCTTACCCACCTCACCAGATTTAATTGCACTTTCAGAGTTACTTAATAAAAAAGATTTCTAGCTAAGATAAGAGCTCATTGTCTCACTCCAGATCCACTGCCTGTGTTTCTCAAGTGCATACAGACAGGGCCCTGATCTTTGCCTTGTCCCTAATTCCAAAAAAAAAATAAATAAATTCTCATGCACCATAAGCTTTTCTTTTCCCAGTTCCCTGTTCTAACTCACTGTTCAGCCAATGATACAGGACCACCACAGAACCAGACTCCAAAGACCATCAAGTAAAAAACTGTAACAGCTGAAAGGTATTTACAACCCCAGACCCCAAAGTGTCTGGGCGCTACAAAAAAGACTTTAATGTAAACCTCTATTACTGTGAGATGCTTTTAACAATTGATCACCTGTCTCCTGGATGCCAAACTAGTAAAGGAAACAAGGTGCTTTAAAATAATCTGTCTCTGATAAAGCTTAATGTTTCAAAATCTATCTGGACAGGCCGGATCTACCTCAGATAAATGTCAACATAAAATAATAATGATTCTTTTCTCTCTAAGCTTTTTTTCTATGTCACCAGCATCTTGTCAGACAAAAGGTTCCCAGCCACAGCCAAGAGGGATACATATCTCTAGAGCAAATGGATGGCAGACAGTATCCCACAAAGCCTGTCTACGTTGGAAGACTCCCCTTCTCCATTCCCCCAAGAGCCAACCAATGTTCAACAGTCTGCTGGAAGCAGCTTTTGAGAGGAACAATGCCCCTATTCCTATCTACCTGCTTTTTTTTTTTTTTAATAATAAGCAAAAGTCTGGGATGTAAGGATTATGCCCTTAATTACTTCACCAGCCTGCAACAGTGTCCCAGCCTAAAAAGCAGGCATACTCTCTCTATATTCTCTCTCTTTCTACAGTGTCTCCTTCCATATTCTCTTCCCTCTACCTCCAATCTATCTCTCTCTCTCTCTCTCTCTCTCTCTCTCTCTCTCTCTCTCTCCACCCCCCATAATCTCTATAATGTATTCTTGTGGCCCACAAGAGATGGGATATGACTAGCTACTTCAAGCTCTTGCCTTGACTTCCTTGTAACATGGAGTTGAAAGTCAAAAAACTCTTCTTCCCTAGAATTGTTTTGTTGGGGTATTTTGCCATATCTACAGCAGTGGAAATGAAACTAGAACTCAGAGTCACTTAGATCACTGAGTATGTACCTCCCAACCATGTAGTGGGATCCTCTCCATCCTTTATTTTCTAAGAAGAGATGTCTGCTTGCTTCTTCATGTGCTCTCGCTAGGATATGCCACTGACCATTGCCCTCACCAAAGACCAAATTAATGGAGCTACACAATCTTAACTTTGGAACAATGAACCAAGTAAGCATTTCTCATTATTTTCCTAAGGTATTTCACTAGAATCATGCAGAGTTGACTAATGCATTAGAGCTTACAAGTATTTGTGGGATATGTGAATATCTCAGTTTAAAACTGTTTAAAATGAGGACAGTCATTTAAATATGGCACTTATATTATTCACTTCTGCCTCGCTGCAATTAACTAACTGATAGGGGGAACCCTTTTTTTTTTGTATTAAGAAACAATTTTTAAAATACGTTGTCTTTCAGTGTTTTATTATTCCCATTGATTAAAGGCTTCTTCCTTCACTGCAGGCAGTAAATGTTTGTCAGTATTTATTTGAACAGAAGAATAATGGGTCCACATTCTAAAGGAAATTGTGTCAAATGACAGAATGAAGTTCTGGAATCCAGCAATCATTTTTATCTCCATATCACAAACTACAGCTGGAATTCTGGGAAATCTCTCTCTTTTTTTTCCCCTTTGCTTTACATCTATTATATTTGTGTTTTAATTTTACACATCAGCCATGGGTTCCCCTGTCCTCCCCCCTCCCGTCCTTGTCTCCACCCCCACCTTCCCCCCAGCCCCTCCATTCCCATCTCCTCCAGGGCCAAGACTCCCCTGGGGATTCATTTAAACCTGGTGGATTCAGTACAGGCAGGTCCAGTGCCCTCCTTCCAGGCTGAGCAAAGTATTCCTGTGTAAGACCAAGGTTCCAAACAGCCAGCTCATGCACTAAGGACAGATCCTGGTCCCACAGCCTGGGTGCCTCCCAAACAGTTCAAGCTATTCAATTGTCTCATTTATCCAGAGGGCCTGATTTTAATGTATTTTAAGCTCAGTTGATCAAGACCAGCTTTGTCTACTTGGAAAATATTCATTCCCCAATGTGTCAAGAAGTAGTTACTTTCCATGTATGTTCCTGTGTGAACATGCGATATTCAAGAATGTATATAATGTTGAAAGGAGAGCCAGCAAGTTTTGTAGAATGACATGACATTGGCCTATAAGAAACAATGAAAAGTGAAAGCCCATACAAACAAAAATAAGATACAAGATATCCAGAATATATTGATATTTTCCAGTCATGTTGTAAAAGAAAACAACTTCAATAACATAAAAAATAAATATGTCAATTCTTAATGTAAAAAAAGAAACAATTTTTTAATTCATTTTACATACCAAAGATCTCCCTCTTCCCTCCTCCTGCCCCTCCAACCTCCTCCTCCCAAACTACCCCTCCCTCTACAAGAAGGTAAGGCCCCCCATGAGGAGGTGCATTTAGTAGAGGTAGGTCCAAGACCCTCCAATAGGAGGAACATCTAAAGAGGAAGAGGTTTGTTTTGTTCATAGTTATGGAGGTCCACTGTCTGCACAGCACATCACAGCTGAAGTGGTAGCAAGCACTTCTTGACAGTGTCATCTTAAGGGCAATACCAATGGCAGGGATTTAGGATGTGGACATGTTGGTGCAACAACATTACATCAGAACCAGGGAGCATAGAGAGCTAGGTCCTACAGACCTTCCTAGAACACACTCCTAATGAGCAAAGGACCTTATTTTTCACATCTTTTAAAAGTTCTGCTATCTCACAATGGTACTATGTTGGGGACTAATCCTTTAACATATGAAGCTTTGAGAGACCATGAATCACATTCTGACCAGAGAACATATCAACAAATGTTTACCAAAATGTCTTCATCTAGTCTTTAATTGATTTATGTGGACCTGCAGTAAACCATGTTGAAAGAGAAAAACCAGAATTGGTTTTAAGGGCAATATATTTCAAACAACAATAATAAAAGACTGATGGGAGGAACATAGACACTACAGAATTAATTTAGGAAAACCAGTGGCAAATAAGCAAGTTAGGAGACTCTCATGAGCCTCAACCTGCAGAAGAAGTGGAAATCACATCAAGGTGTGTGAAATACGTTATCTTAAATGTCCAGGGTTGTTCGTTTGTTGTTTTAAGATTAAGACAAATAAATAGTTCATGCCCAGAGAAAAAACTCTGCTGCATCAAATGTTCTCTGAAAGGCAGAGATGTCAGACTTTGTTGACAAAGGAAGCAACTATTAAATATATACAAAGGCAAGGAAAAACTGTGCTCAAAAAATTAGAAGACAGTATAATGCAAGACTTCATTAAGTAGATAACATGAATAGATAGAAATTAAGAAATTAATTAAATAATGGCTGGAGAGATTGCTCAGTTGTTCAAGTCCTTGTTTTTGTTGTTGTTTTTTTTAGAGGATCTGAGCTCAGGCCCCAACACCTGGACCCAGTGGCTCACCCTCACCTGTATCTCCAGCTCCAGTGGGTCTGACTTCCTTTTCTTGCCTCCACGTGCATCTGCAGACACGTGGCATTCACTTGCACAGTCACACATATATTCACATACATAAAAGTGGCCAGGCATGATGACACAGGCCTTTGAACCCAGCATTTGAAATGCAAAGACAGGCTGATCTCTGTGAATTCAAGGCCATCTTGATCTACATAGTGAGTTCCAGGCTATGTAGGACTACATAGTGAGACTCTGCCTCAATAAATAAATAAAGACCTATATTAACACAAATGTGCACAATATTAAATCTTCTTTCTTCTCAACTGATTTATAAGTTGGATGTAACAGTAATTATGACGCATATTTGTGGGCTCAAAAGATATAAAGGAATATTGCAGTAATAACACATATAAGGTGGAGTGAATAAATCTGTGTGGGACAGTTTCTGTGTTTCATTGCAGTTGAGTGGGGTGGGAACTGAACACACAGTGGTACTGAGGAGCTTATTCTTATCTCTAGGAAACCATCATTTAGGTACTGAATAGTGAAGTCACTGAAGAAAACCTAAGTGAGTTTTGAAAAGAATTGTTAAAACAAAGATACATAGGGAGGAGGGGACTGGACCTGTCTCAACTGAATCTACCAGGCTGGGCTGACTCCCCAGGGGAGATCTTGCCCTGGAGGAGGTGGGAATGGGGGTGGATTTAGGGGAAAGGCTGGGGATTGGGAAGAGGGAGAACAGGGGGAATCTATGGCTGATATGTAAAATAAAATTAATTATAAAATAGAAATGTTTTTTAAAAAGAAAGAAGAATCCAGCTTTTAAAAATAAAAAAAAAAAAAGATACAAGCAACCAGAAACATTGGTTAAAAGAAAAATTCAAACAGATTGAAAATGAAGGCATAACTGTTCACATGATTGAAAATTTTGATATTTTATTGTAGATTTACTTAAGATTGTTACTCATACTGATAGCTAAGTAAAAATTATATAACTGAGAAATGAGAGATCAAGAGGTTAAGCCCCAAATCTCCATCCCACCCCATATTAACCAGTAACTATTTTTGAGTATGCTATTAGGGAGCTACATCTTAGCAAGAGGAAATAAATATGGAAAGTGTCACCTGTGGTGACAGTAGATAAATGCTTTAACTTTATCCATCTAGTACTGCTTCTAACAGTGAAAATGATGAGTTGTAAACCGTGTTTCATGTATGTGTGTGTGTGTGTGTGTGTGTGTGTGTGTGTGTGTGCCTGCATGTGTCCATGCATGAGTGTGTACATGTGGGTGCTCACGGAGGCCAGAGTAAGACCCTCTGGAACTAAAGTGACAGGTAGAATGTCACCTCCAGTCTCCTGCAAGAACTCTTTGCTATCCTGGCCTCTGAACCATCTCCAGTCCCCTTGAATGACACTTCAATTTGATTTCAATTTGTATTTTGAGAACGAAGTTAGGCTTTGATAATAACTACAAAGACAACTTCTACAGTTTCAGATTTGTAAGTGACTAGGAGAAGAAACCAGAAGAAAAGGATAAATCTATTGTTCCATTGGCAAGATAAGAGAAGCCAGGACTTACACTAGGATAACCACTTAGCCCTGAGCCTCAGGCCTTGCTCTAGTCTTTCATTCTCTACTGGTTGGCTGACAGCTTCATTTTCCTTAGCATCAACAATTATTAAATAGCTTCCTGAATTTATGGATCTACCTCAAAAATTCCAGGCTTCTTACTATGGAAAAGATGCTTTTGTTGTATCCATACTCCATTAAGATGACTCCAATAATTATGGTTAAATATCTTGGTCATTTGGACCAAAGGACTATGAAGATTAGCCACTGGGGTTTCAGTTCCTGAAGCTTCATCCAGTGTCGTTTTCTGCTGCAGACAGAAAGGTTGGTTGTGTTACACTGAAGGTTTTTTTTTTTTTTTAAAGGCTGGAAAGATTTAGATAAATAGACAATTGTTATGAAGGCTGTAGTTTATACAATTGAGTGGAGATAATGGTAGCTTTAATAAAAAAATAGCAAGCAGTATCACTCCAGCACCAATAATTCAAGAAAATCACTTTCCTATTTCTCCATCCCATTATCTTGTATCATCATTCTTCCTATTCCTTTGTCATTCTTTGCTTATATTGAGAAATATTATCTTCTAGAAAGTTGCCTTGGTTATCAGCAGTAGCAGAAGTTACTAGGAAAACTGGCAAGAAGCAAAGTGAATGCCTCTTTTGTTAAATAACAGTAACCCTGCAAAAGAAACCACTGAGTGGGAAATAGCAGATGTCAGTACAGATGGCAGCTGTTGGCCTGGCAGAAGTCTCCAAACACTACTCAGAGATGCTTATAACTGACTCTTTGAGGGCGCACTATTTCCCTCATATAACCACATTTCCTTAAGACCCACAAGACAATGGACTTTTTCCTATGATAGCAGTACAGGTTGTTCTTGTTACATATAAACTTAAGGCACACAGCATGAGATTTTGATAATAGAACTGTTTGTTAGATTGATTGTTAATAGCAGCATCTTACCCTACTGAAAAATCATGACTGGCTCCTCTCAATATCAATGGGAGAAGCTAATTTGTATTAGTAGCTACTCTGGGTAAAGGATATTACACAGGTATCCCTGACTTATGATCATTCAACTTACAAATTTTGGACTGCACACATGATATGCATTCAGTTAAAGCCATTCTTCAAACTGGAAACCTGATCTTTCCTAGGCTGGTGATATTCAGGGCAACCATCTTCAGATACTAAGCCACAGTTTCCAGACTATTATGTGACCATGGGATAAAAAGCTGAGACTCCATGTGCTGGTCAGTGTTAGGTCAACTTGACACACACTACAGTTACTTGGAAAGAGGTAACCTCAACTGAGAAAAATGCCTTCATCAGATTAGTCTTAGTCTTAGTGCCTTTTCTAGACAAATGATAGTTGTGGGAGAACCCAGTTCACTATGAATGGTGCCATCCTTGGGAAGTTAGTTCTGATACTATAAGAAATCAGGCTGAGAGTGCAAAGGAAACTCCCAGGAATCTACAAGGATAACCCTACTAAGACTCCTAGCAACAGGGGATACATAGCCTGAACTGGCTATCTCCTGTGAGCAGATGAGACTACCAGTGGAGGGCCTGGAACAACAACCCAGTCATATAACCTTTGACCTACAGTCTGTCCTGCCTATGAGATATGCTGGGGTAAAAGTGTCATAGAGATTGTGGGGAGTGACCAACCAATGACTGTTCCAGCCTGAGACCCATGCCATGAGAGTGAGCCCACCCCTGAGAGGACCCAGAGGCTGGATAGCCCAGAGACCAAACATGATTGGAGAAAATAAAATGCCAGTGTAATGATGCCTAATGATATTCTCTGTACTCATAGACTGGTGCGTAGCTCAATTGTCATCAGAGAGGCTTCATCCAGCAACTGGTAGAAACTGCAGAGACCCACAATTAGGCTGAGTGAGCTCCAGGAGTTCTGCTGAAGAGAGGAAGGAAGGATTATAGGAGCCAGAGGTGTTGAGGACATCACAAGAAAAGCCACAAAATCAACTAATCTAGGTTCACATGAGTTCACAGAGACTGAACTGGCAACCAGGGAGCCTGCATCCATTCACCTAGGGACACTGCATATATGTTACGTTGTGTAGCTTGGTCTTCTTGTGGGACTCCTAGCAGTGGGAGCAGGGCTGTCTCTGACTTTTTTGCTGGCTTTTAAGGTCCTATTTCTCATACTGGCTGCCTTGCCCAGTTTTAACATAAGGTGAGGTAATTGCTCTTACTGCAGCTTGATTTGCCATGTTTTGTTGATACCCATGGGATGCCTGCCTCTTTCTGAATTAGAAATGGAGGAGTGGATGGGGGAAGGGGCAGAGAGAAGGTGCAGGAGGGGACTGGGAGGAGAGGAGGGAGGGGAAACTGCAGTTGGAAGGTAAAATATAGAAATACTAAAAAAGGAAGAGAAAGAAAACAGGCTGAACAAGTCAGAACAGCAAGCCAGTAAGCAGTCCTCCTCTGTGGCCTCCTCTTCAGTTCCTGCCTCCAGCTTCCTGCCTTGAGTTCCTGACCTGACTTCCTAGGATGATGGACTCCAAGCTGTAAGATAAAATAAACCCTTTCCTCACCAGGTTGCTTTATTTATGATGTCCTATTGCAGTGATAAAAACCCTAACTGAGACACTCCAGAAAGCCATATGGTTGAACAGCAATGTTCAATAAGAAGTATAAAGGCACATTTTATTTATTTTTATTTATTTATTTTGGTTTTTCAAGACAGTTTCTCTGTGTAGTTTTGGTGCCTTTCCTGGATCTCGCTCTGTAGACCATGCTGGCCTCAAACTCACAGAGATCCCTCTGGCTCTGCCTCCTGAGTGCTGGGATTAAAGGCGTTTGCCACCATTGCCCAGCTAAAGGCACATTTTATTTATGAAAAATTTTACTTATGACTCTGACATAATGAGGAGTGTTTTAGGATATAACTTCATCATAACTTAGGCGACTATATTATTACTCAGTTGTATTTTCTTTGTAATCCTTGAAGAAGGCAAAACTACTTTCATTGTCACCTACCTATGGCTGAGGTAGCAGTTTATAGCAACGTTAAGTGATGTTCTCAGGTTGATGCAATAGTTGGAGGACAGATACTGATGGAATCCCGGACCTTTTCTTTGCTTCTATAGCTACACTAACACATTACCTAAACACCTAGAAACTTCTGAATATCACTTGAGATTTATAAGTAGTCTTGGACTGGAGAGCTTTCTTGTTTGCAAAACTAAAGCACTACATTGTCAGTCTCATTCCTGTAGGGAAGTGCTAATCATGGTAAAGCAAGACTGCCTTTGTCTGACAAGAAACGCACTGTTCCACTTTGGCCTGGACTGTAGCATCATAGACCAAGTTTCCCAGGAAGCAGAATCTGAGGGGAGTTAGAGGGGAGATCATTTTGATTTCTCAGTGCATATTCTTAGGATCAATACATACAGAAGAGAAAGGAAGGACAGGCCAAAGGAGACATGAGATTGTTGTGAGAATTCAATAAAGGTCCCACCCACTCCAAGTGGAGCCTGAGGCTGGGTCATTCATAGTCACTGACTTAGGCTGCAGTGACCAGGTCCTTGTACATGAATATGGACCAATCACTCTATAACATGTCAGCTGTGCTGTAAAAAGACTATTGCTTTGAACAAAAGGTTCCCAAGAGTCATTTCCAGAGACGGCTCAAGGCATTCCACTGGCAGGTCCTCACACCTCTGGGAGAAAGTAACCCTGATTCCTAGGGGACTGCAGGGCATCAGAGCAGAAACAACTGCCCTGACCAGTTGATATGAAGCAGTATGGTGATGTGGGCAGGGGAGATATGCCCCACTCCCACCCCTCCCCATCTATGGCAGGTGGGAGAGCTGGCTCTGAGGTCAGGGGAGTGGAAGAGTTGTCCCTGCCCCTCCCCAGCTGCAGCACTTTCCAGAGTGGCCCCTACACCTCACCTACCTGGGCAACACAGTAGAGCTGGCCCTGAGGGTGGGTGTGCAAGAGATGACCCTGAGGGCCTGAAAGAAGGAGAACTGCCCCCCCCCCCCACTTGCTCATCCCTTCAAGGGGTGAACGAGCCAGGGCAGTGCTGGAGAACTCCCCCTGGTGGTGAGGACAAGGGAGAGCTGGCAGGCTAACCAGCCCTGCAACTACCCAAGCCCAGAACCAGGGTTCTGAGTTAGCCTACCCCCGCATCCACCTCATCTGCTATCTACTGGAACATGTGAAGGGGCTGGTCCTGCAGACCCAAAGCTACAGGATCTCCATGACACAGGACAACAACAGGGTATCCAAGAGGAATCCCAATGAGGGCCCAGCATCCATAGTGTAGCAGAAACCAGAGACCTTGAGCCAGACCACTGACTCTTTGCAATGTACACTCACAAGGAAAGATGTATGGATAAAGGGTTTACCACGTGACTCACTGTGTCACACGACAGCTGCTATGATGAGACTGATGTTTTTTCCTTTGTGTTTTTTCTTTCTTTCTCTTAAATTTTATTTTATTTCATTTTTTGGGGGGTGGGGAGGAGAGAGAGCAGATACAAAGGGAAAATGAGTGGGAGTGAGATACATGATTTGAATGGACACAAAGAATAAAGTTAAAATAAAATGAAATAAAAATGCAAAAAAAAAAAAAAAAAGAGAGAGAGAAAATTCCCTACAGGCTTTCTTACAGCTAAATCTGATTTCGGCAGTTTCTCAGTTCAGGTTCCCACCTCTCAGATGACTCCAGCTCTGACACAAAACTAGCCAGGACTAGAGCGTTAGCAAAACCAGGTGGCTCTCTCCTAATTACATATTTTAATTAATTGGTCTGATCAGTGCTTGCCATAAAGGCCAGCTACCACTGAGAATGTCATTTTAGTGACCTTTAATGCCATCTGCTGAAGCTGGCTCCAGGAGCTGACCTGACTGCTAGCTAACTTTGTGACTGCTTTGCGGCCTACCTGTCTTGTCTGTATGTCCAGTCTGTTGATCTTGTGATGATATTATACAATGAAATGGGCTTCCGTTTCTGTTTTGTTTTTTCCAGATTATAATAATGTCTTACTTCCCATTCCTTTCTCCAAACCTCCCATCTATGCTTCCTATCTCTCAAATCAATGCCCCCTTTTCTTTAACTGTTACTACATGCATATATGTGTAAGTACACACACACACACACACACACACACACACACACACACACACACACACACATATTACTAAATACAACCTGCTCAGTCCATATAATGCTACCTGAGTGTACGTGTCAGGGCTAAACTTCGGCACTGGACAACCAACCAGTGAGCTGCGCTCCACACGGAGGGCCATTTCTCCTCCTTCTAGTTTTCCTTCGTCACCTGAAGTTCTTCGTCTAGAGTTGAGGCCTCACTGGCTTTCCCATATCCAGTTTGGCGCGTCCATTACTGTCCTCAGCTCCATTCACATTTGGTGGTCATGTCGGTGAGACCGTAGGGCTATAACTAGCAGATAAAGTCTCACAGGAAATTGTCTGATCCTCTGGCTACGATCCTCTCTTCCTCTTCTACAGTACTCCCTGAGCCTTAGGTAAGGCTGTGTTTTGGGCTCCACAACTATGCATTTCAATTGGTTAGTTTTCTGTGGTGGCCTCTGTCTGTTGAAAAGAGAAGTTTCCTTGATGAGTATTGAAGACTACACATATCTGTTGGTATAAGGTCAAATGTTTGTAGATTGTTGGTAGGGATTATACTGGTTTACAGAATCATTGTTTGTAGAGTCTCCTACAATAACCATGACTTTGCTAGCACTGAGTGGTTAGCTAAGTGTCCAGTATCAGGCATGGTATCCTTCTTGTTGAGTCTTAAATCCAACTAGGGATCTGTTGGTTACTGCCAAGATATCCTTGCCGCGACTGCACCTGTAGGGTTATTGTGCCACGCTGGTCATTGATATGGGTCACAGGCACCGTATCTGGGTAGGTCTGCTAGTTGCCTTCCTCCTTTGGAAACTTGCACGATACTTTCTGGTAGCATAAAAGCTAGTTCTTAGGGGGGAGTTTTCAGGTCAGTTACAGCTCAGCGGTCTCTGGTTCCTGTTTCTAAAGTGCACAGTGTCTTCAGCAATAGGAGCTTACCTTTCACCCTGGGGGTGGGGAGGCCCAAGGACAGCAGCAATAGATCGTATGTTTGGGGAATGGCTTAGATAGCCCCGACTCTTTTCCCTTGTTTTCAATCACTCAGGCAGTTGTAACACTTCCCTTCTGTTTGGCTCACTGAGTATAACTGCGGAGGGTGGAGTGAGTGGAGCCCCGCCAGCAGATGCTTTTCCTCACAGACCATTTGGCAGTGCTCCTGCTGTTTGAAAACTCCTGATAACATTCATTTTCCCTCTCCCCACTTGTTTTCCTTTCTTGGCCAATTCTCTGTGTTGATCCTTGAAATGCAATTTTTCAGCATAGAAAAGAAAAGTCCGCCTGTTCTGGCTGTGCAAGAAAAAAAAAAAAAATGACAGGGTGGGTTTTTTGGATTCCTCCTTTTTAACTACAGAATGTGTGGCCTGAATAACACCTATAGCTTCCTCTGGCTACATAACAAAGGATACAAAAGTTCATTTTCTACACAGTGAAGCATACCTCTTTGTATGCCATAGTTCTAGAAAGAGATACTTCATCTGCGGATGAAGAAGCTGAGGCACGCAGCCCTCCCCATAAACACTCAAAAGGTGCACAGCAGTCTATGTACAAGAGCCAGGTCCAAACCAGGCGGACTGGCTGTCAATACCTCAGGCTGTTTACCCAGCATTCTATACTGCCTTTTAGCTAACACCTAGAGATATTTTGTCAAGCCATAATAGAGTCAAATATATCAATATTATTTATACACAATTTTTATATTTGTTTATAAATTACCATGACAGCAAGGAAAGCTTGGTTGATTTGAATCAATGAGTAATCTAATCAGCGATTTTCCTTTCTTCTACAAATCAAAGACCAAGGATATGCCTATGTATTTTCTTGCATAATGGTAAGAACCCCAAGTGAGAGAGCCATGAATGGGAGACAATTTTAGTCATAGTGAGTAAAATGTGATACAAATAGAAACCCTTTCACTGAACTAGTATCTTATATTCACCAGAAACCTCTAACAGAGTTATCAGCCACAGTAGTGTGTGCTAGCTGCCGTTGTTGGAAGTGCTATGCTGTAAAACTGTAATGAAGACTTATGTACACTAGATGGCAGTAGTGCCACATAAACGCCCAGCCTAAGTGCTGTCTTTAAGAATGAAAGTAAAAGTAACCATCGTGTCAAGATGTGAGCCCAGAACTGATAATAGATCTCCTTCTCTGATTTCTGGTCAGAGACTAGGACCTATGTTGACCCCATGAAGAAGGATTCACCAGCAACCCCTGAAGGAATTCAGCCCACTAGAGAATACAACTAATAGGAGCCGTTCCTGAAAGATACCCCTCGAATACCCGCTACCCCGACCCGTGCAGTTAGACATTACTTTCTGTTCCTTGAACAGCTGGAATCACTGTGGATAACTCAATAGAGGGAAATTCAGGAAAATACACGTAGTTTATACGCAATTACACACCAAAGTGTCACTTTCATATAACCCTAACATTATATGAGTAAAATATAACCATATAAATTTTTACAACTACAGATAAATATATAGTAGATACTACATATTTGTTTTGCTACATAATAGAAGGGATTATTGTTGTAAAACAAGAGCTTTGGGGATGCAAATGAAAATTTGTCTTAATGTTTGATATTATTTAATACTAAATGTCCCTACCTTTTCTCTCCTGTAAGAAATGAATCTTCTGAAATTTGACACATTCAGTCCAAGGCAAATGCTCTATAATAAAGTCTTCAGTGAACCAAGAATGGTGACTCAGGCCTTTAACTCCATAACTCAAAAAGCTGAGGCAAGCAGACCATGCCAGCTAAGAGTAGTCTGTGATACACAGTGTGTATCTGTCTCAGAGGAAGAGGAGATGGAAAGAAAAGGAAAACCAAGATTCCAATGACTCTTTCTTCCTCACTAGAATAGGAGTTGAAGCAATTGAAAAAAAAATAGTAAGTCTCAATTTTGCAGAATCCAGGAAGATAGATTCAGTCCTGGAATCCTCTGGGGAAATCCCAACTCTATTGCCTTCTGCACAAAAGCTGTTTCACACACATTAGCCACTGAAAAGCTTCTGTAACTTCACTTTGGCCTCCACTACCATGTATGCACAAGAGCCGGCTTATGGTAATTAAATTCATGGGCAGTGCCAACTGTTCAGATGACTGTACCAGCTCTCACAGGCTGGGGACCAAAATAGTGTTTATCTCCTTCATTTTCCCTTGGTGTCCTACAGCTTTACCAGACACTCCAAGACTGCTGGTGCTCCAATTTATCTTGCTACAACTATTCATTAATAAGGCAATAATTATGACATGACATAGGACAATCCTTATTTCCTTGAAGACAAAGAAAAAAGAAAAACACAAAGCTTTTGGGAAACCTTATACTGACTGGAAACTCTGAGTTAGTGTTCTGTGTGATGTTTGATTAAAAAAAAAAAAGATTGATTCTGAAATGTGCTCATCTCTCATTGAAGAAATAGAAGAAATCTTTAATTCAGAGAGCAGCATCTCTTGCCTTTTAAAAAAGTTTATGATTATATACCTCTTATTTACTTTGTAGTTATGCCTTGCTTCCTTCCTCCCTCCATTCTTTACAAAATAATGAGTCCTCTAATGAGTTCCACGTCAGTTACTATATGAGTACCATACTAAGGAAACCAGAATAAAAGGCAAAGAACTCTTTCCCAGTGCTCTAGAGGAGAACTGGAGGCACAGGAAAGGGTTCTTCTAGATTGGAGGAGCATGTGGAAACTTACAACATCCCCAGCTTTTTGTTGTCATTATGTTCTACACAGCCTTCAGCTTCCAAAAAAGTCTGTGAATTGAGGAACTGAGACGTAAAGATGATGAGGAACTTGTTCAAAACTATGGAGACTTTTTCTACTGCAAAATACTGTGAAGGATAGCTGCTTTCTGTATGTTGTGACATCTTGAACCAGAGCCACTTGTGGTGACCCTCATGGGACCTGTACACATTAACATTCCTTCATGGAAGAAGGAGAGAAGGTCATGAGATCTTCTGTGAGATTCTCATTAGCCTTTCCCAACCCCAACATACTATAAGATGTAAAAACTTGACTGGGTGGCATCTCTGTTTTTGAGTCACCTCTGCTCCTGAAAGCAAGCCCCCAAAACTCTTGGTTCACTAAACTAGATTCAGGTGGGATTCCTTCCTTGTTCTATCTATTCACTCTCTGTGTGAGAGAACAGTCCATTATTTATCTATGCCCAGAAACCTCATGTAAGAGTTTGCATTTAAATGCTTTACTTTGATGTCTAGTCACAAGAGGGTATCTGGACATTGTCTCTGTTTTAAAACTAAGTTTTATCAAGCTATTTGCTAACTTTCTAGACCAGAGGGCATTATAGAGCAGATAAAACTTGTTCTTTTTATGGTGTTTGGTTGTCTATAACTGTGTTTAGTTTATATAAACTTTCTGACTTTTAAAAAGAACTCAAAACCAAAATTGGTATTTTTAAAACTGTATGCTTATGAGCAAAGGACTGAAGCAGTCAGTAGTAGTGTTTATTTATTTTTTTTCTTGAATGCACACACACAAAATAAATTCCATAGACCAAAAAAATAGCTACCACAGGTGAGACCAATATTGTTGGTTTTTTTTTTTTAACTCTTTTTTGGGGTGGGGCACCACCCAACTCCTAAATAAATCACATATGGAGGCTTGTTCTTACTTATGAATGCTTGGCCTTAGCTTGGCTTAGTTTCTAGTCAGCTTTCCTTAACTTTAATTATCCCATCTACCTTTTGCCTCTGGGCTTTTACTGTTCTCTTACTTCAATATCTTACTCTTACTTTGTGTGTAGCTGGGTGCCTGGCCCCTGATGTCCTCCTCCTCTGGCAGCTCCATCTTAGCTCTCTTCTCCCAGTTTTCTCCGTCTATGCATACTCTCTGCCTGCCAGCCCTGCCTATCCTCTCTCTCCTGCATTGCTCTTGGCCAGTTCTTTATTAGACCATCAGGTGTTTTACACAGGCACAGTATCACAGCTTCGCAGAGTTAAACAAATGCAACATGAACAAAAGTAACACCTCTGAAAATATCCTACTACAGGCTGATGAGAGTTTGTGGGCCTGTTGTGTGGGAGGATTGGTAAGGAAGACCTGGTCCCCAGGATCCAAATCAAAGTTCCACAGTAACATAAGATTGTGGGTCTTGAACATGTTTTGTCTGGAAGTTGAGATTCACTCTTAATCTTGAAGATATGAATAGAGGTAAACATTAAACTGGGACCTCCAAGCACCTCAGTCAATAGCGGAGATTCAACATAAGCCATTAAGACAAACTTTAACAAGTGCTATGTTCTGGTTTCATAGTGTTTAGGTAATTATGCACAGTGATGAGGGATGAATGGTAGAGATCTGTGATAGTTTATCCAGAGCCAAGGGTAAAAAACAGAAGCCCTACCTCCCCATATATATATATATATATATATATATATATATATATATATATATATATATATATATGCTAATGTAATTTGTGTTATTATGCTCTTCAGATATTTATTCAGTTGTCTTCCAGGTAAATATACCAATAAGAAACAAAACTCCATTTTGAAAATGGATACAAAGGCCAGGGAAATGGTTTAGGGGGTAAGGGGACTGGCTGTGCAAGCATGTAGACCAGGGTTGAATCCAGTACCCAAGTCAAGTGTGACCATGAGCTCCCATGGCCTTATGACTAAGAGGGATGAGACGAGAGGATTTCTGGGACCTGCTGGCTGCCAGCCTACCTCTGAATTCAGTGAAAAAGCTTGTCTTGAAAAGGATAAGGCAGAAACTGATTGAGCAAGACACCCTACATGTTCTTTTGGCCTCTGCACATGTGAGGTCTTATTTGCGTGAACAAATTGCCAACCTTTTAGGTGGAGCTTAATTATCAGGGTTGCCAGATAAAACACCCTGAAGGGCAGTATTGGCCAAAGACATTAAAGATAGCTACAGCAGGACAACAAAAACAGGGATGAAATGAAATGTTCAGGATATTTTGTCTCAATCACTAAGAAATACAAATGTGTTTATGAAAAGAACATCTTGGTATGTGTTTTCTGTATTTATTCTAAATAAGCAATTATTAAATATTGCCATAAAATGGATAATCAGTATAGCTCTATATCTACTAAAGAAATAGTAAGCCTCCAAAGTAGAAGGTCCCAAGCTCATGTAGGTTCACTTATAATTTCAACTGCTGTGGAACAATCTTTTTGTATACTGTGAAAAATGTTGCTCTCATTGGTTTAATGAAGGACTAAATGGCCAATAGCTAGGCAGGTAGAGGTTAGGCAGGACGTGTGGGCAAAAAGAGAGGCTGGGAAGAAGGGTGGAGCCAACAGCAGATGCAGAGGAAGCAGGAGATCAACATGCTCTACTAAAAAAGGGTACTGCCACTTGCTAGAGTAGATAAGAAATAAGGGTTAATTTAAGTTGTAAGAGCTAGTTGGTAGCAGTCTTAAGCTATCTGCTGAGCATTTATAACTAATAATAAGTTTCTGTGTGGTTATTTGGGAGCCAGCTGGCAGGACAGAGCCGACTGGTGGGGCAGTAAAACTCCACCTACATTCAACTGAATATTTAAGAAGTTCATGAACTTTATTCTATATCTTCTGATATACAGAAGTAGAGGGAGGGTTTCCTGACTCAAAGCACCTGTCACTTGAATGGAACTGTGCCACAACATAAAAATACATACCACCCTTCTGGCATGTCTGTTTATTCCTTGAATCACAAGAGACAATGTAAATTAGTTCATAAATAGGGAAGTGTGGCTTAATATCAGGTTTCATTGTTTAGTAAAAGTATGTTGTAGAGCTGGAGAGATGGCTCAGAGGTTAAGAGCACAGGCTGTTCTTCCAGAGGACTCTGAGTTCAATTCCCAGCAACCACATGGTGGCTCACAACCATCTGTAATGACATCTGGCGCCCTCTTCTGACTTGAAGGCATACATGCAGACTGAGCACTGTATACAAAATAAATCATTTTTTTAAAGTGTGTTCTATGTTGAGGTGATGGCTTACAGGAAGAAAGATCTTTGAAGGGAAAGCAGGCTGCCAGCTATTCTTGCAAACAGTGTTTCCACTGAATAGAATTAGGTTTGTGAGTGCACTTGTACTTATGACCTTAAAAGCATTATGTTAGAGCAAGCATATCTTATATGCAGATGTTTCATTTTTAAATATTTTCATTTCAAGTATTTCCATAAGTTCACAGATTATAAATAACTTTAAAGATGTGTATAGAAAAAGAGGGACATTCCAATATGATTGATTTGGGATCTGGCTGGGTCAGCCACATTCTAGTCTCATTTTCAATTGGCATACTTAATAGCACTTATTGTTGCTGGGAAATTGCTTCCTTTCTGATGACTAGAGAAGGAGCTGAAGTTTTTTGAGTCTGGATGCAGGAACGTGTTAATGTTCTCTTTGATCATACAAGAATGTGATTTTCTAAGTTAAAACACCAGGCTTCCCTGTGTCAGCAGCTGTCATTTCATGGTGGTGTCTTTCTCAAGCTGGCTTTCCTTGACTGTGGGTCCTTGCTTTCAGGATAACTTCAGCCATAGTTCAGTTCCTCCCTCCCCCAGACCAAGGGCTAGTCTCTGTACTGGCTGCTTTTCTCCTTGCTGAGATGAGATAACTGAAAGAAGTAAGGTGGGGAGTTTTTGCTGTGGGCTGTGGTTCAGGTCCTGGCAGGAAGGTGAGTCAAGCTCATGGGTGTGGCAGGTGGAGATAACTGCTTACATAGCAATGAGTCAGGGATCTCAGAGGCCAGGTTAGGGCTGGTGCCTTTCCCTACTGACCCACTTCTTTCAGGGAGGCTTACCTCCTAAAATTTTCAGAACCTCCCAAAATCGTACAGGCAGCAGGAGCAAGTGATGAAAATGACCTGTTGGGGTGGAGCGGGGATTCCTACACAAACAGCAACGGGTTTATGAAAGAAATGTAACTGAAGGTAAAGAATGCTGGGCGGTGGTGGCGCATGCCTTTAATCCCAGCACTCGGGAGGCAGAGCCAGGCAGATCTCTGTGAGGCCAGCCTGGTCTACAAAGCAAGTTCCAGGAAAGGCACAAAGCTACACAGAAAAACCCTGTCTCAAAAAACCAAAAAAAAAAAAAAAAAAAAAAAGAGAGAGAGAGAGAGAGAGAGAGAGAGAGAGAGAATGCTGGGAAAGCCAGTTCATTCGCTCCATCAGGGTTCCCACTTCAGCATGTAGAATCGCCACAACTGATAGGAAATCACAACATGTCCACACTGTTGGGCTTTCCTGGCAGACCACCTAGTTATTTCCGGTTCAAAATAGCCATTTCCAGGTCAGAACATCTCGCGTGGCTAGGACTCCGTGGCTTTACATGGTTGAGTAAAGCACGCGCAGCCATGCAATCTACATGCATGCGTCTTGCATGAGTGGAGTAGCCACATGTGGTCCTGTACGCATGCGCGGCTCACTCTTTAAAAAGCTGGCGCCATGTTGCACAGGTCTCCCTTCTCTTCTTCTCTTCCCTTCTCTCCTCACTCATGTGTGTGCTTCACACAGGCCTGTCACCTCTATCCTCTATCCTACATTAATAAACAGCTCTTCTGTGGATTTGTCATGTTCAGGACGTGTTCCTCGCAGGGTAAGAGCGCCCAAATAACTAACATTGGTGCTGTGAGGGAACGGGTGCTTCCGGACGCTTTGCGCCTGGAAACCCGGGAACCGGGGAAGGAAACTCTGTGCTACTCTATCCGGGAGCTCTGCTCCGTTCGCGACAGATCACTCTCCATTAGCCTGGTCACACAAATCCGCATGCAACACCGCTACTGATTGGTGAGTTTTCCCCCTTTTCGGCTAGTGTAAATGGTTTCCTGATTCCATGAGAACGACCCTTGAGCATCCGGCGCCTCACTGGTTATTCTTGAAACTGGGGGAACCCCTAGCCATGGCCCTCACTGACTGCAGTCGGCCCCCATCACAGGCCCAAATTTCCAGCCACCTCCCACGTCTGCAGCTTGAGATATTTTTTGCGATGGGACCACCACCATCAGGTACATCCTGGGGCTGTGTGAAGCCGGCACATTCTTCACGCCTGAAGGGGCAACTGGGCATTAAGGGCTCCAGGGGAGTCCTTGCTTCACACAGTAGGGCCCCCACTTATCAGCTGATGAGCTGATAAGGCGGCTTGTGCCCGAGATCCATCTGGCCTCCAGGATGTCTTGGCTCCGGATCACGTTTATTGTTTTAATTTTTTATTTTCCTGCCTCTCCGCTGCAGACATTGGAAATAAGGCTTCCAACTCGATCAGTCCTAGCTCTCCCTTAGGCTGTCTTCTTGCTTAAAGATTCCTAAGCTTATCCATCTCTGTACTGAGAGATGGCCCAAGTATGCTTTAAAGAATAACAAAAATCCCAATGTTTTACAGGAGTTATCTAATTCTAGCCAGTGAACAGGCAAATGGAAAGAGTTGCTCTTTATCTTAACTTTCTTTCTTTCAATGTTAAACTGTCTCTTCCAATT
>NC_050460.1:1471910-1653260 GCF_903995425.1 Onychomys torridus | reverse complement strand
ACATTCACCTTTACAAGAGCCACAAATGATATAAAATATCTTGGGGTTACTCTAAGCATGTGAAGGACCTATATGACAAGAACTTTAAGTCCCTGAAAAAAGAAATTGGAAGAAGATGTCAGAAAATGGAAAGATCTCTCATGCTTATGGATAGGCAGGATTAACATAGTAAAAATGGTGATCTTAACAAAAGCAATCTACAGATTCAACACAATCCCCATCAAATTACCAACACAATTCTTCCCAGATCTGGAAAGAATAATACTCAACTTCATATGAAAAACAAAAACCCA
This sequence comes from Onychomys torridus, assembly GCF_903995425.1. Classification (NCBI taxonomy): domain Eukaryota; kingdom Metazoa; phylum Chordata; class Mammalia; order Rodentia; family Cricetidae; genus Onychomys; species Onychomys torridus. The sequence continues at coordinate 1,652,967 of NC_050460.1, read as the reverse complement.
GGGATAGCCAAAAGAATCCTGTACAATAAAACAACCTCTGGAGCCATCACAATCCCCAACCTCAAGCTCTACTATAGAGCTGCCATAATAAAAATAGCTTCGGTACTGGCATAAAAACTGACATGTGGACCATGGAATCGAATTGAAGACCCTGACATTAACCCGCACACCTATGAACAAATAATTTTTGACAAAGAAGCCAAAAATATACAATGGAAAAAAAGAAAGCATCTTCAACAAATGGTGCTGGCATAACTGGATGTCAATGTGTAGAAGGCTGCAACTAGATCCATATCTGTCACTGTGCACAAAATTTAAGTCCAAGTGGATCAAAGACCACAACATAAATCTAGTTACTCTGAACCTGATAGAAGAGAAAGTATGAAGTAGTCTTGAACGCATTGGCACCAGAGATCACTTTCTAAATATAACACCAGTAGCACAGACACTGAGAGAAACAGTCAATCAATGGGACCTGTTGAAACTGAGAAGCTTTTGTAGAGCAAAGGACACTGTCAACAAGACAAAGTGACAGCCTACAGAATGGAAAAAGATCTTCACCAAACCCCACATCTGAAAGAGGGCTGATATCCAGAATATATAAAGAACTCAAGAAATTAGACATCAAAATGCCCAACAGTCCAATTAAGAAATGGGCTATAGAACTAAACAGAGAATTCTCAACAGAGGAAATTCAAATGGCTGAACATCCCTAATTATCCAGGAAATGCAAATCAAAATGACTCTGAGATACCACCTTACACCTGTCAGAATGGCTAAGATCAAAAACACAGAAGACAGCTTATGCTGGAGAGGATGTGGAGCAAGGGGAACTCTCCCCCACTGCTGGTGGGAATGCAAGCTTGTACAGCCACTTTGGAAATCAATATGGCACTTTCTTAGAAAATTGGGAATCCATCTCCCCCAAGACCCTGCTATAGCACTCTTGGGCATACACCCAAGAAATGCTCAATCATACCACAAGGGGATTTGCTCAGCTGTGTTCATATCAGCATTGTTTGTAATAGCCAGAATTTGGAAGCAACCTAGATGCCCTTCTACTGAAGAATGGATGAAGAAAATATGGTACATATACACAATGGAGTACTACTCAGCAGAGAAAAACAATGGCATCATGAGGTTTGCAGGCAAATGGATGGATCTAGAAAACATCATCCTGAGTGCGGTAACCTAGACTCAGAAGGGTGAACATGGTATGTACTCACTCATAGGAGGATACTATATGTAAAACAAAGATGACTAGACTGCTACACACCTCGAGGGAGGCTACCTAGAAAACGGTACCTTAGGAAAGACACAGGGATCACCCAATGACAGAAAAATGGATGAGATCTACATGAACAACCTGGAAGACAGTGGGAGTAATGAAGAGCAAGGTTTGAGGGAAAGAAAGCTTAGGGGAGCAGGAGATCCCAGCTGGATCAAGAACGGAAAGGGAGAACAAGGAATAACAGACCATGATAAATGAAGACCACATGAGAACAGGAGTAGGCAGAGTGTTGGAGAGGTCCCCAGAAATCCACAATGATACATCCTCTGTAGACTGCTGGCAATGGTCGAGAGAAAGTCTCATTTGACCTAGTCTGATGATCAGATGGCCAAACACCCTAATGGTCATGCTGGAACTTTTATCCAATAACTGATGGAAGTGGATGCAGAGATCCTAGGCCAGGTCCCAGGTGGAGCTCCAGGAGTCCAATTGTCGAGAAAGAGGAGGGACTGTAAGAGCATGAATTCTTGAGCCCAAGATTTGAAAAGCACAGGGACAAATAGCCAAATGAATGGAAGCACATGAATTATGAACCAAAGGCTGTGGAGCCCCCAGCTGGATCAGGCCCTCTGGATAAGTGAGACAATTGAATAGCTTGAACTGTTTGGGAGGCACCCAGGCTGTGGAACCAGGATCTGTCCTTAGTGCATGAGCTGGCTGTTTGGAACCTTGGGCTTACACAGGGACACTTTGCTCAGCCTGGAAGGAGGGGACTGGACCTGCCTGTACTGAATCCACCAGGTTTAAATGAAATCCCCAGGGGAGTCTTGGCCCTGGAGGAGATGGGAATGGAGGTGGGGTCGGGGACAGGAGGGGGGAGGACAGGGGAACCCATGTCTGATGTGTAAAATTAAAACACAAATGTAATAAATAACAAGAGAGAGAGAGAGAGAGAGAGAGAGAGAGAGAGAGAGAGAGAGAGAGAGAGAGCAGATGCTTGAAAACCACTTTAAAAAATGGCAGAGAGAATATTAGCAGGAAGGAAATCTTCCACCTGGTAGTGGGAGACAAGAGTGACTGAGGCTCTGGGAATTGAATGAGGGCATGGCAAGGTACAGCAAGTGCAATCTACAGAAGATCAAAGTTACTGTTAATGGGAACATTAATGTGCCCACAACTCTTCCCTTCTTTATGGAAGACTGTGGATGTCATCCAGTTCTTTCCCAACTCTAGGATGTGGGGAGAGATTAGAGCAGATTGGTTATCTGTTTGATGGATAAGTCAAAGGCTGGAACTGAAGGACACCTCTGACAAAGAGCCTGGTGCAGAAACCAGTGTTAACACTGGCTTATCTTTGGGAGAAGATGGATTATTTATTGAATTGGAATGATATCAACAAGAGAATGTATGTTTCCCGGAGGGGTAGGGGGTGGTAGAGATGGTTCCTTACTCAGTCACCTTTCAGGTAGTGGGGCCAGACAGTCAGGTGAAACCCAAGATATACAAAATAGAAATAATGTCTGTACTTTAATATTTCAGCCTTGGTAATCTGGGGATGAACTTTCATTACAGCATAACATAGCTTATCCAGTAGTCCACAAAGTAAATATGGAAATCAGTTGTAAGAAGAAAATCTAACATCCATAAATGTTTACAAAATGTAAGCTTTTGGCAGCAGCTGATATACTCTTATTAGGTATTTAGAAAATATTGTTCATTAAAAAATAAAATAAGTCACTGATATCATTAATATGGTATTTAAGATATATGTCCTTTTCGTTAGTAGAACCATAATTTGCGTATTTGATAATTTGATTGCCTAGACTTTACTCAAAGGTGTGTGTGTGTGTGTGTGTGTGTGTGTGTGTGTGTGTGATTATGATTGTAACAAGTTGAATACATTCATTTTATTCTTAGTATGGCAGTTTAATATCTTTTTTATTCTCCCTTAATTACGAAAACTCATTATGTAAAATTAAAAGACACTTTCTTACTGCTTTGTAAACATACTCTATATAATTTGGAAGCTTTTAAAATATTATTTACTTTATTATTATGCATGTTACCTATCCTTCCTTTCAGTATAACACTCAAGTCCAAACTTTTCTTATAAAGTCTTTTATGTACATTTAAAAAAGATTCATTCTGTTTGTCTTATTTTATTGTAAACTTGATAGAACCTGGAATCACCTGGGAATGGGAGCCTCAACTAAAGAATTTACACAGTCGGACTGGCCTGTAATACTCTCAGGAAGGGACTTCAGTCTACTGTGGCCAGCACTAGCCCTATACAGGCAGGCTTGGGCTAGATAAAAAAGGCAGCTGAACATGAGTTTTTCTCCATTCTTTCAGCTTCAAGTCCTGCCCTGACTTTTCTCAGTTATGGATTGTGTCTTGGAGTTTGTAATGATATAGGTGAGATGACTTCAGAAGATCTTATTTCTGAATAAGAATAGGGTATAGCGTAATTTACTCTCACTAGATGCCATTTCTAATGAATGCTGTAAAAACAAACTATATCTAAACAGCTGTCTTTAAGTATATTTTTTTTTAAAAAAAAAGAGAGATTGTAAAATATATTCTAGTGTAATTGGAAGTATTTTTCCCAGTGACATAGTAAAGAAGAATGACTATTAGAAAAAATGGTGTTTGGCTGAAGGGATAGCTCAGCGGTTAAGAGCACTGGCCGCTCTTCCAAAGCACCTCGGTTCAATTCCCAGGACTCACATGGCAACTCACAACTGTCTGCAACTCCAGTATCTGACACCCTCACAAGACATGCAGACAGGCAAAACATTAATGCACATAAAATAAAAACAAATAAAATTAAAAATAAAAGGAAATATAGTGCCCCTTGCCAGATGATACACATCTCAGATCTGTCAGAATCCCTCCACAGTAGGGCCATAAAGATAGCTCATTGTGAAGAGGTCTTTGAGTTCAGAGTCTGAGATCCATGTGGTAGAAGGAGAGAACCGATTCTTGCCAGTTGTCTTCTAGTCCGTTGTAAATAAAGATTTGTTTTGCCAAATAGTAAAGAGAATTATTTTCCTTAGCCAGGAAGTTTTTGTTTGTTTGTTTGTTTTTGTTTTGTTTTGTTTTTGTTTCTCAAGTCAGGGTTTCTCTGTGTAGCTTTGCACCTTTTCCTGGATCTCACTTGGTAGTACTGGCTGGCATCGAACTCACAGAGATCTGCCTGGCTCTGCCTCCCCAGTGCTGGGATTAAAGGCGTGCGCCACCACCGCCCAGCCTGAAGTATCATTTTTTTAAGCCTGATTCAGATTCTCCTTTGTCAGGGATTTATAATGCCACCAAAGAACTATGGCATGTCACACCTTCCACATCATAGGCTTCATCTCCAGATGGGCTCTCTTTTTAAGGTCAAGATGACTCCCAGCATCTGATGGACAACACTGCCTTCTTCCTTCACATCCATCAGAATGAAGTGGGAAATTTCTCCCAGGAATTCAGAAAAGGCTCATAGCTTTTATTGGACCATAATCACATGCACCTCTGAAGTTCCTCACCATGATGATTTATATAAGGAGGGAGAAACATAACACGCACAGAGAAGGCACCCATTCTTAACAGGAAGTACATTCATTCACAAGTTCCACATAGGTAATTTCTCACACATAATACACATATTCACACACACACACACACACACACACACACACACACACACATACACACACACAGTAGTCTTTATTCTGGATTTTAACTATCAACACCTGCATCTCTGCCTGACAACATTTTTGATCATCAAACCAGTCTTTGTCTATCAAGCAACAGGCCATAACTGCTATAAAGTTTGAGCCCTAGCATGAGTGAGACTATACCTCAGGGTTTAGTTCTTTTACTGTTTTGGTGGGATAATTCCAAAGTGCATGAATGTTTCTGGTATACAGAGCAGAATTCATATAGCCTATAGAGGTAAGCCTTGATAATTCATCCCTTTGTAGTACACTTCCCTATCCTCTCCCCCTTCTCTACTCTTTGTCTGATGTTTTCTTCTCGTAAGAAAATTCTTTGCAGATGTGTCCTTGGCTAAGAAGCTGCCTCCGGGGAAATCAAAACAGACAATGATATTAAAGCTTTCCTGTCCCATTTCATTTCAGATAAAGCAGTTATTCTGCAAGTTATCCCTGGAACTCTTTCCTCTTTAATATAATGGAGGTAATAAACCTTGTCCCACTTTCTTTGACAGGATTTCTATGAAGAACATAATGCATACAGAATGTTTCATAAGATGCTGGACAAATGAGCAGGCCATCATTATAATTATCATATACTTAAGAAAATTCAAGCTCTTCCATCATTGGCAAATTGATAGCAGAGTCTTCAGCAATAGGAGTATCCAAAGCCGTGCCTTCTGCCTTCCCTTGAAATCAAAAGAACAAGAATTAATTTGCTCCATCCCAAAGGGTAACCTGAGGCGTGTGTTTGTGAAGGCTGCAGCTACCTGTTTATTTATTGTTAATGCCAGAGATCTCTCAACAGGAAAGAAACATAAAATAAGCAGGTAATAGATGCCAATAAATGGCAAGGGAGCTGCCTTCTGGGCACTCATCTCTCCAAGGCCAATGTAACCTGAGCAGATACAACCTCAGGCTTCACAGGGCTGCCTATCCCAAGCATGAACTCTACCAGTTACTCACTCAGGGAAACATGCAGGTCAAGTGAACAACAAATAGAAACAATCTTGTGATTTTTATGATTTTTTTTTAAAGCATTCAACTCACTTTATTAATTTGGAACACATATGCTTTATTTTGATACATTTTATTTTTATGGCACATCATTGTATTGTAATACACATAAGAAGTTCCTATATTGCAAGCATACTTTTCAAGGAATTGTGACAATATGAGGGGAGATAAAAGCAGGCACCTGGGTTCCCTGCACGATCCCTCTCATCACTGACGCACTCTCCTCAAAAGGTTACCTGGTGACCAGAGATGAAGTCTTCCCATACTGAATCCCATACGCATGAAATCCTGTCATGAACGGTCTGTCTCTGCTCTGATACTGCAGTCTTGGTTATAAGACTCATCTGTGACATTTCCTGTAGCATTTTTACTCTGTGATAGTCACAGTCTAACTTTACAAGTAGTTACACATTACAGTAGTGATACTTGCGATTACTGAATCTACAATTTCTTTCTCATAAGACATTGTATAGATATGTGGATGCATATTATTTGGGATGCATACACTGGAATTATTGGACCGCTTAGTGAATTTATATCTAATTCTAATGAAAATTATGTTCTAAAACAATCGATCCATTTATAACCCTTTCAACATTTGATGAGAACTGTACTGTTCCACATCCTTATAGAAACTTTCACTATCAGTTATTCAATTTAACATACCCTGAAAATTTTCAGATTGGTTTTAAATTACAGTTCACTGATTACTAATGGGTTGAATATATTTTAAAGTATTTCTTGGCCACTTGGATATCATATTCTGCAAAGTGCCTATTTAAATTTTGCTCATTTACTACTGATTCATCTGTCTTTCTCTTCTAAATTTAAAGACAACAGAAAGATTCCATCATTCTTCAGGTAAGTTTATTGTGACAAATTTCTCTGGGTCTGTCACCTTCCCATTAATTCATTTAAAAATACAAATCAAAGACAGTATTCTAGATGGACTGGGTTTTTCCTCTTCTCTTTCTTTTTCTTTTTTTTCTTTTCTTTTTTTTTTTGCAATTTAGAACTCTCACTCCATTTTCTCTTGGTTTGTCATGGTTTTGGACTGTGTGGCTCCAGAAACTCTTGGTTTACTTATGGGAAAAATTATATATATTATTTCAAAAAGGTAGACAGTGTGTAATGATCACATGGAAGTAAGTTGTATATTCCTCTTATCATTATTTCATTGCACAGAACTCATTTCTCCCAGATATTTATAAAATATACAATAGGTAATTTCAATCTGTAGTCACTTTACTAGAATATGTAATTGGGTAGGAAGCAGTTCTTCCTACCCAGTTGTGCTCTGGTAAACCTTACCACACCCGTCTCCATTCTCCTACTAGCTGTACTTCCTCCTCCCCAGTCCTGTTATGGGTTCACACTTGAAAGGTTTAACTTCCACAGATGAGAGAAAACATATGGCATTTGTCTTTCTCTACCTGGCATATTTTACTTGAAATTATGCTGTCCTAATTAGGGTTACTATTGCTATGTTGAAACACCATTAACAAAAGCAAGTTGACCTTCATTATTCCCACTATCATCCAGGTTGTTCATGTAGATCTCATCCATTTCTCTGTCATTGGGTGATCCTTGGGTCTTTCCTAGGGTCCCGTTTTCTAGGTAGCCTCCCTCGAGGTGTGTAGCAGTCTAGTCATCTTTGTTTTACATATAGTATCCTCCTATGAGTGAGTACATACCATGTTCACCCTTCTGAGTCTAGGTTACCGCACTCAGGATGATTTTTTCTAGATCCATCCATTTGCCTGCAAACCTCATGATTTCATTGTTTTTCTCTGCTGAGTAGTACTCCATTGTGTATATGTACCATATTTTCTTCATCCATTCTTCAGTAGAAGGGCATCTAGGTTGCTTCCAAATTCTGGCTATTACAAACAATGCTGATATGAACACAGCTGAGCAAATCCCCTTGTGGTATGATTGAGCATTCCTTGGGTGTATGCCCAAGAGTGCTATAGCAGGGTCTTGGGGGAGATGGATTCCCAATTTTCTAAGAAAGTGCCATATTGATTTCCAAAGTGGCTGTACAAGCTTGCATTCCCACCAGCAGTGGGGGAGAGTTCCCCTTGCTCCACATCCTCTCCAGCATAAGCTGTCTTCTGTGTTTTTGGTCTTAGCCATTCTGACAGGTGTAAGGTGGTATCTCAGAGTCATTTTGATTTGCATTTCCTGGATAATTAGGGATGTTCAGCCATTTGAATTTCCTCTGTTGAGAATTCTCTGTTTAGTTCTATAGCCCATTTCTTAATTGGACTGTTGGGCATTTTGATGTCTAATTTCTTGAGTTCTTTATATATTCTGGATATCAGCCCTCTTTCAGATGTGGGGTTGGTGAAGATCTTTTTCCATTCTGTAGGCTGTCACTTTGTCTTGTTGACAGTGTCCTTTGCTCTACAAAAGCTTCTCAGTTTCAACAGGTCCCATTGATTGACTGTTTCTCTCAGTGTCTGTGCTACTGGTGTTATATTTAGAAAGTGATCTCTGGTGCCAATGCGTTCAAGACTACTTCATACTTTCTCTTCTATCAGGTTCAGAGTAACTAGATTTATGTTGTGGTCTTTGATCCACTTGGACTTAAATTTTGTGCACAGTGACAGATATGGATCTAGTTGCAGCCTTCTACACATTGACATCCAGTTATGCCAGCACCATTTGTTGAAGATGCTTTCTTTTTTTCCATTGTATATTTTTGGCTTCTTTGTCAAAAATTATTTGTTCATAGGTGTGCGGGTTAATGTCAGGGTCTTCAATTCGATTCCATTGGTCCACATGTCAGTTTTTATGCCAGTACCAAGCTATTTTTATTATGGCAGCTCTATAGTAGAGCTTGAGGTTGGGGATTGTGATGGCTCCAGAGGTTGTTTTATTGTACAGGATTCTTTTGGCTATCCTGGGTTTTTTGTTTTTCATATGAAGTTGAGTATTATTCTTTCCAGATCTGGGAAGAATTGTGTTGGTAATTTGATGGGGATTGTGTTGAATCTGTAGATTGCTTTTGTTAAGATCACCATTTTTACTATGTTAATCCTGCCTATCCATAAGCATGAGAGATCTTTCCATTTTCTGACATCTTCTTCAATTTCTTTTTTCAGGGACTTAAAGTTCTTGTCATATAGGTCCTTCACATGCTTAGAGTAACCCCAAGATATTTTATATCATTTGTGGCTCTTGTAAAGGGTGATGTATCTCTGATTTCCTTCTCAGCCTGTTTGTCCATTGTATATAGGAGGGCTACTGATATTTTTGAGTTGATCTTGTATCCTGCTATGTTGCTGAAAGTTTTTATAAGCTGTATCAGTTCCTTGGTTGAAATTTTAGGGTCACTCATGTACACTATCATGTCATCTACAAAGAGGAAAGCTTAACATCTTCCTTTCCAATTTGTATCCCCTTAATCTCCTTATGTTGTCTTATAGCTCTGGCTAGGACTTCAAGTACTATATTGAATAAGTATGGGGAGAAGAAACAGCCTTGCCTTGTTCCTGATTTTAGTGATATTGCTTTGAGTTTCTCTCTATTTAATTTGATATTGGCTGTTGGTTTGCTATAGATTGCCTTTATTATGTTTAGGTATGTTCCCTGTACTCCTGATCACTCCAAGACCTTTATCATGAAGGGGTGTTGGATTTTGTCAAATGCCTTTTCTGCATCTAGTGAGATGATCATGTGGTTTTTTACTTTGAGTTTGTTTATATGGTGTATTACATTGACAGACTTTCGTATGTTGAACCACCCTTGCATCCCTGGGTGCAAGCCTTCTTGATCATGGTGGGTAATTGTTTTGATGTGTTCTTGGAGTCTGTTTGCCAGTATTTTATTGAATATTTTTGCATCAATGTTCATGAGGGAGATTGGTCTGTAGTTCTCTTTCTTTGTTTCATTTTTGTTTGGTTTAGGAATCAGGGTAATTGTAGCCTCATAGAAGGAGTTTGGTAAAATTCCTTCCGCTTTTATTGTGTGCAACAATTTAAAGAGTATTGGTATTAAGTCTTCTTTGAAGATCTGGTAGAATTATGCACTGAAACAATCTGGTCCTGGGGTTTTTTTGGATGGGAGACTTTTAATGACTGATTCTATTTCCTTAGGGGTTATTGGACTATTTAAATGCTTTATCTGGTCTTGATTTAACTTAGGTATTTGGTACCTATCCAGAAAATTATCCATTTTTTGTAGATTTTCCAGTTTTTTGGAGTAGAGGTTTTTGAAATATGACCAGATGATTCTCTGGATTTCCTCATTGTCTGTTATTATGTCCCCCTTTTCATTTCTGATTTTGTTAATTTGGATGCTCTCTCTGTCTTTTGGTTACTTTGGATAAGGGCTTGTCTATCTTGTTGATCTTCCCAAAGGACCAACTCTTTGTTTCATTAATCCTTTGTATTGTTCTCTTTATTTCTATTTTATTGATTTCAGCTCTCAATTTGATAATTTCCTGGTGTCTGTTCCTCCTGGGAGACTTTGCTTCTTCCTGTTCAAGAGCTTTCAGGTGTGCTGTCAAGTCACTAGCATGAAATTTCTCCAGCTTCTTTATGTGGGCATTTAGTGCTATGAATTTCCCTCTTAGCACTGCTTTCCTAGTGTCCCATATGTTTGGGTATGTGGTGTATTCATTTTCATTGATCTCTAGCAAGTCTTTAATTTCTTTCTTTATTTCTTCCTTAACCCATTGGTGATTCAGTTGAGCATTATTCAGTTTCCATAAGATTGTAGGATTTCTGTAGGTTTTTTTTTTGTTGTTGTTGTTGTTGTTGTTGAAATCTAACTTTAAATCATGGTGGTGCGATAGAACACAGGAGGTTATTCCAATTGTTTTATATCTGTTGAGATTTGCTTTGTGGCCAAGTATGTGGTTGATTTTAGAGAAGGTTCCATGGGGTGCTGAGAAGAAGGTATATTCTTTTTTGTTCAGGTGGAATGTTCTGTAGATATGGATTAAGTCCATTTGAGCCATAACACCAGTTAAGACCATTATTCTCTGTTAAGTTTCAATTTGGCTGATCTGTCTAGAGGTGAAAGTGGGGTGTTGAAGTCTCCCACTATTAATGTGTGGGGTTTTATGTGTAATGTGTAATGTTTCTTTTACATATGTGGGTGCCCTTGAGTTTGGGGCATAAATGTTCAGAATTGAGACTTCATCTTGGCAGATCTTTCCTGCAATGAGTATGCAATGTCCTTCATCATCTCTTTTGATTGATTTTAGTTTGAAGTCTATTTTGCTGGATATTAGGATGGCTACACCAGCTTGCTTCTTAAGACCATTTGATTGGAAAGTCTTTTCCCAGCCTTTTATTCTTAGGAGGTGTCTATCTTTCAATTTGAGGTGTGTTTCTTGTATGCAGTAGAAAGATGGGTACTGCTTTCATATCCAGTCTGTTAGTCTGTGACTTTTTATAGGTGAATTAAGTCCATTGATATTAAGGGATATTAATGACCAGTGACTGTTCATTCCTGTTATTGTTTTTATTTTTTGGTGGTAGTGTGTGTGTACTTCTCTTCTTTGTTGTTTACTGCTGTGGTGTTATCAATTGCCTGTGTTTTCATGGGTGTATCTGACTTCCTTAGGTTGGAATTTTTCTTCTAGTGCTTTTTGTAGAGCTGGGTTTGTGGATAAGTATTGTTTAAATCTGGTTTGTCTTGGAAGGTCTTGTTCACTCCATCTATGATGATTGAAAGTTTTGCTGGGTATATTAGTCTAGGCTGGAATCCATGGTCTCTTAGTGTCTGCATTATGCCTGTCCAGGTCCTTATGGCTTTCAAAGTCTCCATTGAGAAATCAGGTGTTGTTCTGATGGGTTTGCCTTTATAAGTCACTTGGCCTTTTTCCTTTGCTGCCCTTAATATTCTTTCTTTATTTTGTAAGTTTAGTTGTTTAATTATTATGTGGCAAGGGGACTTTTTTGGGGGTCTAGTCTGTTTGGTGTTCTATAGGCTTCTTGTATCTTCATAGGCATTTCCTTCTTTAAGTTGGGAAAGTTTTCTTCTACCATCTTGTTGAATATATTTTCTGTGCCTTTGAGTTGATATTCTTCTCCTTCCTATATCCATATAATTTGTCGGTTTGGTCTTTTCATGGTGTCCCAAATTTCTTGGACATTTTGTGTCATGACTTTGTTGGTTTTAGTGTTTTCTTTGACTGATGAATCTATTTCTTCTACCGTATCTTTAACACCAGAGATTCTCTCTTCCATCTCTTGCATTCTGTTGGTTATATTTGCACCTGAAGTTCCTGTTTGTTTACTCAGATTTTCTATTTCCAGCATTCCTTCTGCTAGTGTCTTCTTCATTTTTTCTATTTCCCTCTTCAGGTCTTGGACTGTTTCCCTCATCTGTTTCATTGCTTTTTCTTGATTTTCTTTCAGGGACTTATTGGTTTCTTCGGCTTCATTTTTACTTTTCTCTAGTTTTTTTATAGCGTTCTTCCTATTTTTTGTTTGTCTATTCCTCCTCTTTATTTTTGATTTCTTCTATATATGGCTCTAGCCTCTTCATGATGTTACTTATAATGGTGTTTTCTTCTGCTTCTTCCATTCTGTGATGTTCAGATCTAGCTGTTGGAGAAGGGCTAGGTTCTGGTGATGCTGTATTGCTCTTTATTTTGTTGTATGTATTTCTGCCTTGACGTCTGCCCACCTCCTTGTGGGTTCGTTCTTGGTCTTATCAGTGTACTTGGTCCAGACAGAGCTAACAGATTTAGGGAGCCTCTCTCTGGTCCAGATGGAAGCTATGGGCCTGATGGGAGCTCTGGGCCAGATGAGAGTGCTGGATAGGAGCTCGGGGCTGGAATCTGAGTCTCAGGAAGTCCCTTGGGTCTTCTTATCTTGTCCAGATGGGAGCTCCTCTTGTCCAGATGGGAGTTCCGGGGCAGGATGGAAGCACTGGTCCAGATGGGAGTTCCAGGGCGGATGGGGCAGGATGGAATGCTGGAGGCTGGTTTCTAAGTCTCTGAAAGTGGCTGGGGTCTCTGGCAGATGGGTGTGGGGGCAGGGCATTGAGGTTGTAGTGTCCACTAGAGGGTCTCTCTGGTCCAGATGGGAGTTCTGGGATGAATGGGAGCTGGGGGCTGGTCTCTGAGTCTCACGAAATGGCTGAGTCTCAGGCAAATGGGTGTGGGGGCAGTGTGTGGAGATTGCAGGGTCTGCCTGCAGTGTTGGAAAAGGAGACCCTTCCCGCAGGTCCTGCTGAATGGCCAGAAACTGGGGCCAAGTTGGGCAGGTCCTGCTGGGATGGCTGGTGCCCAGGGCTGGGACCCAGGGCTGGAAACCAGGGGCAGTTCGCATCTGCTCTCTTAAGGGCTGTATGGCTCTCCATCTGTCAGCCCTTCCCCTGCCTATGGAATTTTGGAACCCTAAAGACTGCCATGTTTTAAATAATCGCACACACTTTTCTGTCAGATGTGTGCATTTTGTAAAAGTAAATCAGGATTTAAAACTTTTCCTCTATTCTCTCTCAGCCTTATTAGTTTCTTTTTTTCTTGATCTGTGGCATTTCTTTACTTTTCTACCCTATGTCTTTTGTCCCTAACTGGATGGTTTGTATCTTCAAACAACCAGAACAATAGTTTTGAGGCATGCAGTAAATCTGAGCTTTGTCCTGAGTATATTTATCAGCTGTTGGAAAGAGCCTTCTTAACTCTTTTCCCTTGGGGTCTGGTGTCTGGAATCAATAATCTTTTCCACTAATGTAAGGCCTTGAATTTCTGTACTTTGTTCATTTTTACTTGTAGTCCATACAGTTCTTTCCAAATCTCACATTGGTTTCATAATGACTTGCTAAATGCAGCCAATGGCCTCATCTCATGCCACCGAGTATCATGGTGCATTTTTGCTGTGGTCCTACATATCTTCCTAGATCATGCATATACTTTTATCACTCTCTGATGTCTAGATATTAAATTTACACCACATATTTTAGAGGGTTTTTGGAAGCTTTTGTACAAGTCCCTGGAGTACCACCTTCTTTATTGGTATGCTAAGCACTTGAAGCCAGGGCAGTAAAGAAACCTTCCAATCTCAGAGGGTTTATGTATAGAGATTGGTTTTCATGGGTTTCCGCACTATTCTGCTGCTGGTTAGTGACTTTCTCGGTTAGCAGACCTCCATGAACTTACCTCACGGTTCTGGTCTGAAGGCTGACACCAGATGTGAGGATTGTGAAGGGCTAAATGAGTTTAGAGCTCTCTCTGTCAGAACATGTGAGTGCTGAATACACTACCTCCTAGAGGCAGAGCCATCTGATATGTCATGAACCTAAATAGTTAAAAGCTAGTCATTACAGTGAGATTTTGTTCTCTCATAATTCAAACTCTTATTAAAAACAGATTTCTATATTTTGGTTCTGATTGAAATGCCTGTCATATTTACTCTTTTAAATTATTTAGGCTTTTGTAATGGAGAGTCGCTTGGCTCACCCCCACTTTTTCCCCCCCAGGGCACTCTTGAGCAGGGAAAAGTGAGAAATATTTAGATAGAAAAATATATAGAGAGAGACAGGTAGAAGAAACACAGGATAGCCTTGGGAGGGTCTGGGTCAAAACCCACCAGCTCCTTCTGTCTCTTTAAAGGGCTATTTATAGAAATGCCAAGGGGTGCAGCAAAAGACCTACCCCCAGCACAGCCAAGTGCAGGCACTTCCAAACACCTGGTAACCACTCATGTAGTCACCCCATCTCCTTATGCAGCCCTTCCGTGTAAAGCAAGCACAGATCTCACTAGGAAACCTCTATGAACCCCAACAGCTCAGCTGTTAAGAACACTGGCTGCTCTTGCAGAGGACCCAGGTTCAATTCCCAGCATTCACACAGCAGCTCACAACACATGTAACTCCAGTTCCAGGGTATACAAAGCACTTATCTGACTTTCACAGGGACCAGGCATGCACATAGTATACACACACACACACACACACACACACACACACACACACACACACACAAACACACACATCATGCAGGCAAAACATTCATACACATAAAATAAGTATATATAAATGTTAGACATTTTAATCAGTATCAATATGTAGAAATCTGTTTTCTAAGTGTTTTCAGGTGGTATTAAAGTAAAATAACTGTCACCTTGCTACAAGTAAAATCATTCCAGAAAGAACACATGCCCTAGTGCTCCAGCTATATGCACCAGAACACATATGTCTGTGTTCTGTGTCACAGGAAAACATGTCACAGAAAAGTGAAAGATGTTGAGTTCAGTCAGCAACTGAGCTTGATGACCAGGCTTTGACTTCTCCACATGATCTGTGTTCTCTGTGCGCATGCCTAGCCTCAGGCCTCCTGATTCACATCACATAGATTTTGAGAATGGAGTCATTATCCACATAGGTATGGCCATGTGAAAAAAAGCAGTGGGTAAATCAAGACATGCTTTGAGTTTTGTGAGCAAATGAACAGACAGCAGCAGGTTAGAGGCTGTTCAAATTTTGTCTTGGTAAGCAGTTGTGTGGAGAATAAAGTGTTTGGATTATGAGAAAAGAAATTTTCAATGCAATTTATTAGCTTTTAACTCTTTAGGCTCATAATAACATTTCTACCTTTCTCCTGAATGCTATAAACATAAATATTAGTTATTATATATATATATATATATATATATATATATATATATATATATATATATATATATATATATATATATATATATATATATATATATATATAACATGCTATACATAACTTTTTTCTTCCATTTTTTTTTTTTTTTTTTTTGGTTTTTCAAGGCCGGGTTTCTCTGTGTAGCCTGGAACTCACCCTGAGACTAGGCTGGCCTTGAACTCACAGAGATCTGCTTGCCTTTGTCTCCCAGGTGCTGGGATTAAAGGTGTGTGCCACCACCCCACCACTGTTTAAGTAGGAGAGTCTAAAGATTTTGTTAGGCTTGACGAGAAGGCACAATGGATAAAGACACTTGCTGCCAAGTGCCACAGCCTTCGTCCCATTTCCAGAACCCATAGAGCCTAACGGAAGAAAGACTCCACAAGTCCTTCTCTGACCTCTGCATGTGTACCATGGAATGTGCACACACGCATCCAACCTTTCCCACACACATACACACACAAAAGAAATCATTATAATTTTTTTTAATGCTTAAGGGGCAAGGGAATGGCTCAGTGTTAAAAGCACATACTGTATTGCAGAGGACCAGGGTTCAATTCCCCAGCACTCACCACAAGTGGCTTACAATTGCCTGTAATTCCAGTTTCAGAAACTCTGACCTCTGAGGACACCTGTACCCACATGCACAAACCCAACCCCTCATATCTATATTTACATAAATGAAAAGTGATAAAATATCCAGGCATGATGACATACACCTTTAATACCAGCACTCAGGAAGCAGAGTCAGGCTGATGTCTATGAGTTAGAGGCTACCTTACTCCATATAGAAAACTGAAGGCTAGGCAGGGTTATATAGTCAGACTCTCTCAAAAAGAAACATAAAAAATAAGATAAATCTTTAAAAATGCTTTAAAATGTTTTCCTTCTAATTTGTTAAAAATTAATATATTTTTTGTTTTATTTTATTTTATTTTTTAATTTAAGCTTATCTATTTATTTTATACCCCAACCACAGTTTTTCTTCCCATTCCCTCCCCTGCACTTTCCCTTTCCCCAACACCCCATCCCTCTCCTTCCCTGTTTCTGTTCAAAAAAGGGCAGGCCTCTCATGGATATCAACAAAACATGGCATATCAAATTGCAGTAAGATTAAGCACCTCCTCTTATATTAAGGCTAGGCAAGGTGACCTAGTATGAGGACTAGGTTCTTAAAAGCCAGAAAGAGTTAGAGACAGCCCCTACTCCCACTGTTAAGAGTACCAAAAGAAGAATAAGCTACACACTGTCACATATATGTAGTGTGCCTAGGTCAGTCCCATGCAGGCTCCCTGGTTGTTAGTTCAGGCTCTGTGAGTTCCTGTGAGCCCATTTTAGTTGATTCTGTGGATTTTCTTGTGATGTTCTGGACCTTTCTAGCTCCTCTGTTCAGCAGGATTCCCTGAACACTGCCTAATGTTTTACTGTGGGTCTCTATGTAATGGGTGGCTATTTGAGCCATGCCCTGAAGCACTGCTCCCAGTAAGGCAACTGTAGCTGTTACACCTGTCTATGACCTTGAGGTACCTGCCCCTGGGGTGTGGCCACTGGAGACCCTTAAGACCTGGGATGCAAGTATGTAGTTCTCTCTTGGCTACATCGTGGTTTGGATGCTGAGATCTTGGACCAAGCCGTTCAGTGTGGGACATAGCTCAGATTTCCTGGACCCTATGATAAATCTCCCGAGGTTGTGAGTTAACCCTCAGATAATTTCCTTTAATCATTAAGCTGATTCTGTGTGTTGCTAGCGATTTGATCACATTATCTCTGTATCTGTTTCCATCAGTTGTTGGGTGAAGCCTCTCTGATGACAATTGGGCTAGGTACCAATCTAAGAGTATAGAGAATATAGTTAGGCATCATTTCATTGACCCTTTTTTTCCCATTTGTTTGGTGATAGCCTTGTTCTCTGTGTCATCCAGCCTCTGGGTTCTGACACTCCAGGCAATGTTAGAGGTGGGCTCACTCTTGGACAATGGGTCTCAGGCTGACCTGGTCATTGGTTAACCACTCCCTCAATCTCTGCACCACTCTTACCTCAGCACATCCTATAGGCAGGACAGACTGTAGGTCAAAAGTTATGTAGATGGGTTGGTGTCCCAGTCCCTCCACTGGAAGTCTTTCCTGGTCACAGGAGATAGCCAGTTCAGGCTACATGTCCACTACTGTTATAAGTCTTAGCTGGGGTCATCCTTGTAGATACCTGGGAGTTTTCCTTGTACCAAGTTTCTACATGACCCTGAAATGACCTTTTCAGTCAGCTCTTTCAGTACTCTCCCCTTCCATATATCCCCACAATCCAATCCCTCATATTCCCATCCCCAACCACCTCCAGTCCACCCATGAAATCTCCTTTAATTTCCCCTCCTTAGGGAGATCAGGGCATACCCCTTAAGCTCTCCTTGTTACCTAGCCTCTCTGGGTCTGTGGATTGTAGCATGGTCATCCCTTACTTTACAGCTAACATCCACTTAAAAGTGAGGACACACCATGTCTGTCCTTCTGGGTACAGGCCACCTCACCCAGGATAACCCTTTCTAGCTCCATCTATTTGCCTGCAAATTTCATGATGTCATTGTTTTTAACAGCTGAATAATACATCCTTGTGTAAATGCACCACACCCTATCCATTCATTCTTTGGTTGAGGGACAGCTATTACAAATATAGCTGCTAAGAACAGTTGAGCAAGTGTCTTTGTGGTATGATTGAGCATTCTTTAGATATAAGCCCAAGAGTGGCATAGCTGTGTTTCTTGACTTTCTGAGAAACTACCATATTGATTTCCAAAGTGACTGTATAAGAATGCACTCCTATCATCAGTGGAGTAGTGCTCCCCTTGCTCCCTCAGCATGAGCTGTCACTTGTGTCCTTGATCTTAGCCATTTTGACAGGTATAAGATGAAACCAGAGAGTCACCCCATCCTCATTTTCCTGATGGCCAAGGATGCTGAACACCTCTTCCAATGTTTCTCAGCCATTTGAGATTACTCCTCTGAGATCTCTGTCTAGATCTATAATCCATTTCTCAATTGGACTACCTGGTTTTCTGATGTCTAGTTCCCTGAGCACTTCACATATCCTTGTAATCAGCATTCTGCCAGATGTGGGGGTGGTGAAGATCCTCTCCTACTCTGTAGGCTGCCAGCCCATCTACCTTCCCTCTTTCCTAGATCCCCTCCTTCTCCATTTCCTCTTCAGAAAAGAGCAGAGCTCCAAGAGGTGACAGCAAACAGGAAAAACAAAAACCAAAACAAACAAATAAAAAAAACAAAACAAACAAACAAACAAAAAAACCAAGTACAATAAGACAAGGCAAAAGCACCCATATCAAGGCAACTCAATAGGAAGAAAAGAGTCTCAGGAGCAGACAAAAGAGTCAGAGATACACCTGCTTCCACTGTTAAGAGTCTCACAAAAGCACCAAGCTAACAGCCAAAGAGTCTCACAAAAGCACCAAGCTAACAGCCATAACATATTCACAGAGAACCTGATGCAGACCCATGCAGGCCCTGTGCTTGCTGCTTCAGTCTCTATGAGCCCATATAAGTCCTACTTAGTTGATTCAGTGGGCCATGTATCCTGGTGACCTCCATCCCCTCTGATTCCTATAATCTTACCCTTTTTTTTGGGGGGGGGGGTCCTGATCTCCGAAGGGAGGGGACAGCGACTCCTAATATAGACTCTCTCTCTCTGCATAATGTCTGGCTGTGGGTCTCTGTATCCACTCCCATCTGGACTGAACAACAACAACAAAAAATCATCCTGAGTGAGGTAACCCAGACCCAGAAAAACAAATGTGGTATGTATTCACTTATAAGTAGATAGTAGCTATTAAGTAAATAATAATCAAGCTACAATCCACAGACTCAACAGGTTAGATTAAGAGGAGGGCTGAGGAGTACACTCATTGAGCTACCTGGGAAGGGGGTGTAGAATAGATGGGAGTGGAAGGGGATAGGAGTGGGAGGGATCGGGTTGTACAGAGACATGGAGGAAGAGAGTGCTGGAAGAGACAGCTGGAATTGGGGGACATTGGAAGGGTGGTGTGAAAATTTAGTATACAAGAAACTTCCAGGAACCTATGAGGGTGACTCTAATGAGGGCTCCTAGTAATGGAGGATATGGAGTCTGAACTGGCCATCTTTTGTAGCCAGGCAAGGCTTCCAGTGGTGAGACTAGGTTGTGTTTGGTTGAATGGCCAAGGGGGGTTCCCATAGATATCCCTAAACAACTCAGGCTGATGCTAAGACAGACAGTCCCTCTCTGAAAGCTGACAGCATGGCCTCATCGCCAAGGACAACACCTACACTGCTCATTAAATGTAGAGAGGTTGAGCTGGTACCTGCATAGGGCCTTTACCCCTACATTCTAGTTTCGTTGTTATGAGAAGGTACTCTGAAGGTTATGGAAAGAGAAACCTGGACATCAACTGATCCACAAAACCATCAACGTACAATCTATCCTGCCTTCAAGATGTTCAAGGGGCAATGGTGGGGCAAAGTTTGTGGGAGTGGCCAAGCAATATTTGATTTAACTTGAGGCTCATGATTCCATGAGACTATGAGAGGGAGCTCATGCCCAACACTGCTTGGATGACCAGGAACCGGAGACTGGATAGCCCAGAGACTTAGGGCAGAACCAAACATGACTGGGAAAAAAAAAATGAAATAATTCCTAATGATATTCTGCTATACTCAAAAAATTAAATTTGTTATATTTTATGTGTGTGTGTATTTTGCCACATTCGTGCCTGGTCCCCATGGAGGTCAGAAGGAATAGAATCCCCTGGAACTCGAGTTGGAGTTATTGATAGTTGTAAATCATCATGAAAGTGCTGGGACCCAAACCTATGTATTCTGCAAAAGCAACAAGTGCACCTAACCTCAGATCCATCTCTCCAGCTCCCTACCTATTTCCCTTTGGAGAACATGATAAAAAAGAAAACAGGTGGTTTTAGCTGTCCCTTTCAATTCTTCCATATATGCTTAAGCAGCAATTCAAATAACCAGACTAGATGGTCGTGGATAGCTGCCTTTGGCTGAGAAGAATGAGTAAGCACAAACATGCTGTTCAGATTGGTACTTAATTGTTGAATTCTGAACTTAATATAGAGGATCTGCAGTGTTGGTTTGTTAATCCATACAATTGCTCTTCATTTCCAAGAGTCAGATATGCCCACATATCTGCATCTCACATTCCAGAAACCAGTGCCACCAAAGCTGAATTGCTGATGCCCCATGAAGAAGTGCTTGGCTTCCCTCATTCCTTCATTCATTCACTCCCCAAATCATAAATCACTCCATGATAATATCAATGCTGACTTGCTTGGCTAAAAAAAAAAGCCCACACAAATATAAAGTTTTAATGATTTCATTATTTCAGAAACTTCATTGTTTTAATTTGTTATTTCCTCCATTTAGTTAAAACTCAAAAGTAACTGTTTTTTGTTTGTTTGTTTTTTTGGTAATATTACAAAGAAAGATTTTCATGTGCATGTCTCTTGGAATACAATAACACATACCATCATGTGCTCATGTAGTAAAATGATTAGTTATTGTGCATGTGAATGTCATGGGGTTTCCTATAGAACCTGTGTGCAGCACAGGCTTCCTGCCCTGTTTCCATCACATCGGTTTCAAATGGAATGTTTCTTAACCAAACCCATGTTGCTCTTTCATATATATTTGAGACATGGTTTCTCTGCTTAACCTCTCTGGCTGTCCTGGAACATGTTTGGTAGACCAGGCTGGTCTTGAACTCACAGAACTCTGCCTGTCTCTGCCTCCCAAATGCTGAGATTAAAGACCTGTGCCACTACTGCTGGGCTCCTGCATTTCTTGAAATTTAAAACATTCTCAAAGTATGCATTCCAAATCCCTGTGAAATGAACTACAGTGGTTCTCTGCCTTTTCTTATTTTTCAGAGAAGGCCCTTCCATGTCCTATCCCTCCATAAATAGCCTCCACAAATATTTGTCACTCTTAGTATTCGAATCTGTTAGTGTTGCTAAATTTCCTCCCTCGGAAAGATGTGAACAACATCCACCCTGCTTTCTAAGGTCTGAACAAGCCAAAGTCTGATTCCATTGAAGTTCACCCTTCAGAACCAATGAGATTATGATGTTCATTTTTGGAGCATGGGTGAGGGGTTCCTTATCGGAGTACAGGTGACCCCAAAGCAGCTGTATTGGAAAGTCTTTACCCAGCAAAAACCCCATTCATCTAGTCTTCCCTAGCCTATACATATTATTCTCTCCCCAAGGCCAGGAAGCCACATATAATTAGGGCAGAATCGAATACAAGTGGCTGAGAGGAGCAGTTGGGATGTCATGTGAGGGACCAATGACCCTCCTGTCCATTCCTAACTCACAAGCTCAATGATAATGGGCTCCTGCAAGTAGGCATAGTGATCATAAAGATGACAGCAGTTTGGAGCAGAGGAAAGTGCCTTACAATGAGTAGGGATTTTGCTACACACTGTGAGCAACACTTTGTAAAAATGGTTGGGAGCACAAAGAGGAAGATTGGTAGAAAGTCAAGGTAAAAGGCAGTTATACAATAGACCATAGATAATTTTATAAAGTGTCACTGCAGTTGTTTTGCAGCCTATTAAGTAACATCATGTTCTCTATTTCAGCTGAATGTTGTCCATGGAGAATAGGTCTGCAATGTTCAAGAGCCATAAGTTGAAACTTTTAGAAAGACCTTTATTATAAATATATCACTGCCCTTTAATATGGAAAAGTTTCCAGAGAATGTGCCTTGTTTATCTTGTGACTTCAGAAATAACTTCTCCACATACAATGACTCAACTGACTTGAGAAGCTTTGAAGGTGGTCTACAAAAGATGATCTGCCATAAATATTTTATCAGAAGACTTAAGTCTCAAAGGAAAAGAATGAAGGCAATCTTTCCAGGCTACTTTAGGAACTCAACATCAAGAAGTGTTCATAGTTTAAGAAGTATTGATCCACAAAAGTGCAGAGGTACAAAGGCAGTGTCATAAGGGCATTTGACTTGGACAATTCAGACTGAAGTGCTTGCTCTTGAATTAGCTGTTAGGCCTTAGGAAAGTCAGGTCTATTCTCTGTGTACCACATTTGCTTTTCCAGAGTGACTGCATCATCTTTATGGTCTTTGTCAGCACTGTTGTTCTAAAAGGTACTAGACTTTATATCACTTTACTCTGCTCAATTTTGAACTGCTATATCACTTGTGTCACATTGGTCCCTTGGTGACTAGCTCACAGGACAACTTTCAGCACATTTGATGCTGCTACATAGGGAAGAAGCCACCATTTATTGAGGCATTACAAAGTGCCAGCCATTGGAAATCAGCAAATGGAAAAAAATAATGTCCCAGAATAATTTCTTCCAGTTCACTTAGAAACAACATTGAGACAGGAAAAACAAAGCAAAGCAAGCAAACAAACAAACAAAAACCAGAACCTTCAAAAGTTGAATCACTTTAAATTAATGTGGCTACCAGAGTAGAAAAGAATTAGAAGCAGAAGTCATTCAAACAAAGTAAATGTTGAGCTACATTTGGGAGAAGCTGAGTAGTACCACGAGGAAAGGGAAAAAAGGGACTGAGATAAGGATCTAAGCAAAGATACAGCTTCAATGAATCATTTGGAGGGTTGTTATTGAAGAGGTTGGCACTGTGGAATCCCCAGCTATGCTTCTTTCTTCAGTCTTCACTCTCTTAGCAGTCCATCATATTCAGAAAATATGAATGTGTCCAAGCAGTCTATA
Source organism: Onychomys torridus (assembly GCF_903995425.1). Lineage (NCBI taxonomy): Eukaryota > Metazoa > Chordata > Mammalia > Rodentia > Cricetidae > Onychomys > Onychomys torridus. The sequence goes on along the minus strand of NC_050460.1, from coordinate 1,629,654 downwards.
AAGAGAAGAGAGGTTCATGCTGGATGTCATGAAACATACAAGGCACCAGCAGTAAAATGCCTGCCTTTAGGACCACTCTGATTTAGAAGGGAATGTAAGCTATGCAATATTTAAAAGTAATGAACACTACTTAACAAACTATTAAAGTATTTATCTTAAATTCTGTTTAATTAAAATGTATGTGTATGGGTGTTTTGCCTGCTTGCATATTTGTGCATCACTTGCATGGCTGGTGCCTGAAGAAACCAGAAGAGGCTGCTGGATCTCCTGGGACTGGAGTTACAGAGGGTTTGAGGCCACCATGTGGGTGTTGGGAATTGGACCTAGGTTCTCCGCAAGAGCAGAAATTTCTCCTGACAGCCAATTCGTCTCTGCAGGCCCCAAGAATACTACTATTTGTGAGAACAGGCTGAGATTGAAAAAGAAGACATATATAGATGCTTATGAAAAATTACCAACAGAGAATTCAGATAGTGCTACTACAATTCAAGAAGGAGGGTTACCAAGCTAGTGGCCTGAACTGAAGGAAAGGAATCATATATCTGATCACCAACACTCAGATTCTATAGTCCCTGTCTCTCCAGCATGGTTGCTCAGCTTTTCTCCCCTATACCCGTGTTTTTAGTTCTCTCAGTGATGACGCTATTACCATCCACAGCAGCTCTGGAGATCTGTTCTCATCTTCCGCTGAAACATTGGGCCTAAACACATACAAAGGAGCAGCAGGAAACTCTGGAAAGACTTTCTTGTGTGAAAGTCTAAAAATAGAAACCTAGAGTCTAGAGAAGAGAAAGAGGGTGGAAGCGTCACTGACTTCATCTGTACTGCGCTAAAGAAAACACTGAACTGTCTTTCTCTCCAGGAATCGGAAAGAAATGGGTTTTCAGGGGAAACAAAAATATTTTCTAGGGTCCAGGTTTCTTTCATGTGCACAAAAATGCATGTGTGCCATATGTATAAGTGTGTTAGGGTAGGTGCACCTGTGCATATGGGGAGGCCCACAGAAGATATCAGGCCTCTTGTACTATCAATCTATGTCTTTTTCTGTGAAACACTGTCCTGTTTTGGGCTTGTTTGTTTCCATGCTTATGAGTTTGTGGTGTACATCCATGTGGGTATTCATATACCCATGTGTATAGACTCATACAGGTGCAGCTGTGTGCATGTGTGTAGAGGCCTGAGGTTGATGTGGGAGTAATCTATCAATCATTCTTCCATCTTATTCTTTGAGGCAGGATCTTTCAATTGACCCAAAGCTAGCCTATAAAGATAGTTTTATTAGCAGCTTGCTCTAGGAACCCTGTCTTCCCCATCTTCCTAGACTAGACTTACAGGTGGGCTGCCATGCCCACCTGGCATTTAGCTAGGTTCTGGGGATCCAAACTCTGATATTCTTGCTTTCCTGAAAGAGCTTTGACTGCTGTACCATCTCTCCAGCTCCAAAGATGATTGTTCACCAAACCTGGTACTATGCTGGAGGCCAGCAAGCCCCAGTGATTGTCCTGCCTCCACACTCCCACAGTGCTATGGTTATACCCTGTGACCATTGTACACATGTGGCTGTATCTATTTGACATTTCTTGGTTTTTGCATGGGTGCTACTAAGGTGAATAAAGGTCCTTCTGTCTGCACAGAAAGTGCAATTACCTGCTGAACCCTCTTCCCAGACTGGGTTCAATTCCTCCAAGACATATTCTAAATCTTATTTTAAAAGTTTATTCTAAACACAGAACACATATATTTAAGCCAAAGGAAATGGAGATCTGAAGGCAGAGAGAGTCAGTATTCATTCAAAGAATTAGACTTAATTTAAAATGGTCTTAGAACACATGTTTACAGTGTACAATATTTTACTACTTAAGTAAAACCAAGTGACAGTTTGGCCTTAGAATTTAATGTCAGGAAAGCTTGTCATCTCCCCATCACTCAAATGCTCATTGCTTTTTCAAGGTGGTGTCTCAAAGTCTACTTAAGTCAGAGATTGATTAACTGCTTATAGGACTAGGGCATGTCCTACCTTTACATAATCCCCAATCTTTGTCATTCTAATGCATTTTGAATCTGATTATTAAAACTATAAATCCAGAAATGTACAACATCATCAGAAATAATTTGGGAAACATACCAGACTTCATTCTAATAGTTGTATTATTTTGTATTTATAAGATTTAATCTATGTGCAAATAGCTTAAAATGGAAAGATTACTTTATGAATGTGATGTGGAACAGAGCCTTCACTCACCATTCACTTATCACAACATCCATACATCCAGTAACATGCAGTTCATTTAGGTTAATAGGCATCCCACTGGTGGATGGGGCTTCTCTATTAATATATTTATATCTTAAGAAAATGAATGCCTGGTCAGACTGGGATGGGAGCTTGGGTTCACAGTGAACACTTATAGGTTTATGAAAAATAGTGAAACATACAGTTTTGAAATTTGAAGAATCTAATTTGGACGTGGAGAGATGGTTCAATTGTAAAGTGTTTATCATACTAGTATGAAGATCTGTGTTTGGATACACAGAACCCACATAAAAAAGCCTGCACAGCAGTACATGCCTGTAATCTCAACATTATGAATAGTATCACAGAGACAAGAGAACTTCTGGGGCTCACTGACTAGCCAGCTTATCCAAATTAGGAAGCTCCAGGTTCAGTGAGAAGTGGCATCAAAAGACAAGGTGGAGAGCAATTGAAGAGCATACTTGTAGTGCACACATAAAAAAAAAAAAAAGAATATATACAGAGAAAGAGGGGAGAGAGAGAATGTAGTTAATAGCAAACATTTCCTATTAAATAATTTGAAGAAGGGAATCTGTGTGGGGGTCTCTGCAAACACCAGGGTTGGCATAGTAATACTTGGTGTGAGGCAAGAAGAAAGTCCTGCTCAACATGACTCAGTATCTGGTACTGATTCAAACTTCCACAGTCTGACACCGGGCAGTTTGTTTTAGACATATTTAAGTACAGTATGATTTTGGAAAAACGTTCCCTGGTGACAACTCAATCCCACCTGCAAAATAAAACTTAAGGCATGCCTACATCAAAAACCTTTGCAAGTCACATAGGACCTCTTCCATAAAGGAGGATTCTGTAAATTGACTAAGAAATAATGCTCAAGATAAAGGTCTAGGAAGAATGACTGAGATAAGCATAAGAGTCTCGGTAAGTCAGGTGTGGCCTGGCCCTCTAGATAGCACAGGTCTCCAGTCTATTAACTATATCCATTCTGAGCCTTCTGGGTAAAAAGCAGGTTATATATATTTTTCACTGAGGAGACAACCCAGTTTGTCTAACATTCCTGGTTTCCCCAGTGCTTATCTGTGAACACAAGGACCTCATGCCCTCCACAAATATGGATCACAACTTCCCTTTACTTTCCCCATTCAAATATAGAGGAAAACACTCAAAATATCCCTCTGGTTCCAATTTCAGTGGAAACTAACTGAGAGCCTTTACCTTCCCCCAACACATCCACATTGAGGACATCTACCAACAAGGGAGTCAAGAGATTGGAAAGCAAAGTGAACAGTAATGAATGGGGATGATGTCAGTATCAACACTTGCTCCACACAGAGACCTGCCATAGGCTAATTCTATTAATTTGTTCACTCATTTCATCAAACATTGCTTAGTGCTTCCTATGTGCTACTTAGCTTTAAATGAAGGCTTCATGAAATAAGACCATAAGCTTACAAGCTCAGTGGGTTGGGAATTTAGCTCAGTGTTAGAATGCTTGCCTAGCAAGTGCAAGATCGTGGGTTCAGGCTTCAGCTCTGAAGCAGGAGGGCAGGGAGATAAAAAAGACTTCCCCAAAAAACCACCAAGGGAACTAGCTTACAAGCTCAAGGTTTTATTTATTTATTTTTTAAAGGAGGGATCCTAACCCCCAGACCCTCACAGGACTCCGAAGAAACCCCCAACCCTTTGCCATGCAGCCAAAGGCACCCATCAGGAGCCTACCCAGTGCCATAGGCATTATAATGATCTCTTTCTGATGAGAAAGCATGGCCAAGCCAAGCATAATGGTGATGTGAGTAGGACAAGAGGGTCTATACACAGGCCTGGGCACTCTACTCCAGGCTCCAAGCACACAGGCCTACCTGGTACCTTATAACACCAGCCAGATGGACACTATTTGTGGACTATTCTTTTACACTGTATGAATATATGTCACTGCAATTGATTTAATAAAGACACTTACAGGCCAATAGCTGGACAGAATAAAGTTATAGGGGAGAATCAGACTAAAGACATTGGGAAGAAGAAGGGTGGAACTAAAGTAGTCACTAGCCAGACACAGAAAGGAAACAGGATGCACAAGGTGAAAAAGAGGTAGTGCCATATGGCAGAATGTAGATTAATATAAATGGGTTAATTTAGGTTGTAAAAGTTAGTTAGTAATAAGCCTGAGGTATCAGCCAAACAATTATAATGAATATTAAGTCTCCCAAATATTAATATTTGGGAACTGGAGGGTAGAAAAGAGAACTCTGACTACAACTATTAGTGTGAGCAAAGGTATGGTATGGTGGTTTAAAGGAGAGAGGGGAGAGAGAGAGAGAGAGAGAGAGAGAGAGAGAGAGAGAGATTGAGATCCTGCTGACAGAGGCATATCTGAAGACACTAGAGAGGAAAAGAGTGGGCTGAGGTGGTCAGGGAGCTGACCCCTTGACCAGTGGCAACACACAGGAAAGCTTGCCCTGCACTTTGTCTGGGCAAGCAGAGATCACCCTGTTGATGAGAGCACAGGTGAGCCAATACCGAGAATAAGGCGAGTCCTAGTCCTCACACCTCAACTCCACATAGCAGCATGGGCAGGGGAGAGATGCTCCCCACTGCCACCCCTCCCCTGCCAACCCATCAATGCCTAAGGCAGGTGGGAGAGTTGACCATGAGGTAACAAAGAGTGGGAGAGCTGACCCTGCTTCCCACAACCTGCAACACTCGGGAGAGCAGACCTTGCCCTTCACCAGAGCAGCACAATAGAGCCAACCCTGTTAGGAGAGGTGTGGGTGAGCCAGCCCAAACATTGTGAGCATGGGAGAGCTCTCCTAGCTTTTCTTCAGTCTTGGAGTGGCAAAGGTGGGAGAATGATGGCCCCCTCTTGCCTATCAATGCCTGAGGCAGGTGAAAGAGCTGACCCTGTATTCATAAGAGTGGGAGAACTATTCCTGACCACCAACAGCTGCAACATTCAACATTTGGGAGAGCAGGCCCTGCACCTTGCCAGGGCAGCACAATAGAGCCAACCCTGTTAGTTAGGTGTGGGTGAGCCAGCCCTGAAGCTGTAAGCGTGGGAGAGTAGTCCCCATTTCACATCTGGCAGGCTAACCCAATAGCTACCCAGGCCCAGACACAAGGTTATGACATGGCCTGCCCCATCATCCACTCCATCTATAATCTGCTGGAACATGTGAAGGGACCTGACCTGAAGACCCAAAGCTGAGGATTTCCACAATACAGGGCAGCAACAGGATATCCAGGAGAAGCCCTAGTGAGGGTCCATCATCAATAGTATAGTAGAAACCAAAGGCCTCAAAACAGGACCAATGACTCTTTGCAACAAATACTTGCAAGTAAAGACATATGGACAAAAGCATTTACAGCATGACTCCCTGTGTCACACTGCAGTTTCCACAACAAGATTTTTAAGTTTTTCCCTTATTTTGTTTTATTTTTTTCTTTTTCTTTTTTCTCTTAAATCTTGTTTCATTTGGGGGGTGTACAGGGGTGGAGAGTGGATATGAAGAGACAGGAAAATGAATGGGATCGAGATATGTGATGTAAAAGACACATAGAATAAAAATAAATTAACAAATTGGTATTGTTGAGATATTAATTATGATAACTAATATTTATTTTCTCCATAAAATAATTTTGCCCATTCAGTGTACGAAGGACTCTGTAAACTGCCTGGAATACACTGGGGAACAAACAATGTAAGTTGAGATAATTACTTTGTTTGCTTAAAGGTGCACAGATGAACAGAACTCAGATGCTATACAACTGAGGGGTGGCCAGTGAGCAAAGTAAGCACCAGATGAGGGTCACTCTGATCAAACACAGTCACAGAAGAATGCCGTATATGGGGGACTTTTCTAGAAAGTTCCCTGAGCATAAGATTTTGGGGCAATGAGATAGATAAACTGTGGGAGATAGATGAGGCCAGAAACCAGAGGCACCATGAGGAGTTGCAGAATCTGTGTGGGCAGTGGCTCTGAGCCATCACATCACTTGGAAGACATTCCATGGAGTCCCTCAGGATGTGGTAGAGAACCTTGAACCAGGGTTGTAAGCAAAGGGAGAAAATGGAGGGTATTGCAAATACATTCAGTAATGAAACAGAAGCTCAAAGAAAAAGTGCAGCTGGGTGCAGTGGCACACACCTGCAATTCCAGCATTGAAGGTGGTTGTAGGAATCAGAAGTTCAAGCTCTTTCTTAGCTATATTAGAAGCTTAAGGCTAGCCTAAGCTGCATAAGACCCTGTCTCAAGAGATCAGGACAGAAAAACAAACAAACAAACAAAAAACAGACAAACCAAAAACAAGGATTTGATACATATTTAGAATTTAGATACAGACTGAAAGGCTCCTTGGGGTCTAACAAAGGGGGCAGATATGAGAGGCAGAGTGACAGCAGACCCATAGCTGGATTCTGGAAGCATTGGAGTCTAGAAAGTGCACTCCTGGTGGAGACACTTCTGATAACTGAGATGGGGCATTCAGCAGCGCTGTCTGTAGCATCTGTGAACAGAAGAACAGTACCTGAAGGAAGGGGATTAAAAAATTGTAGCCAGGAAAGGCTTTTCTGTCCCAAACTAGAAAGTCTGATGTCTTATAAATTTGTGGAGCCAAAAAAATTAAGAAGCAATTAACTGACAGTATTGAGGATAGCACAACTAAAACAACCCAGAAATATTTGAACTGAAATACCTTCATTTGTTTAGAAAATTGTTAGGGACTGGAGAGATGGCTTAGAAGTTAAGAGCACTGGTTGCTCTTCCAGAGGTCCTGAGTTCAGTTCCCAGCAACCACATCAGTGGCTCACAACCATCTATAGTGAGATCTGGTGCCCTCTTGTGGCATGCAGGCAGAACATTGTATACATAATAAATAGATCTTAAAAAAAAAAAGAAAATTAAGTTATTACTGATTTAAAAGGACACATCTTGATAGGATGGTTGAAGAAACAGATTATAGAAGCCTAATATGGAAATGGCAGTAAATAAAGACTATAAAATGTACAGTCTCTCTTTTGAGGAAATTTTCATGTGAAGAAAGGATGAAAGTTTGCGCCAATCAAGGCATTCCTCATGATCATGAGTTTGGGGTGTTATTAGTCTAAGGGAAAGAACCAGCAAAAATGTGGAGTGAAGCTGTAGGATACAAGGGTAAGAAAATTGGGATAGACTCTGAAAGCAACTCATGAAAGTGTGGCTGGCTCTGTGATACTTGTTGTATACAAGGTTTCACTCTATAACTCAGCCTGGGCTTGAACTCATGACCCTCCTGCCTCAGCCTCCCATGTGCTGGGATTATAGGCATGCATTAATACAGAAACAGAGCCATTAATCTGTATTGAAACAAATCTTTTATGGGATAAGAAGAAAAAAATAGGATGGGGAAGCTGGGTAATGTGGAAGACAAGGAATGGACAGGATAAGTAGAATTATAAACGCTGAGAGAATAGGAAATTAAGGGTAATTACCATAGAATTCCCATGAATGCAGATTTCTAGACATTTTAAAATTACACCTTTTTAAAATTGGCTTTATAAGTCAGTATCCAATTAATAGGTTTCATTATGATATTTTTGTACTTAATTATTATCACACTCCATTCATATTCCCTTGTTACTACACACAAACTCTTCCCATGGCTCCAACTTCTATATGAGAGACCAGAGTAGAGGGTTAAAAACTGAAGAGGTACAGGGGCATACTATTGAGCTTCTTATGACAGGGTGCCTTCACAAGGCCATTATGATGAGACTTAATGAGTAAGTGATGGGGCTTAATGACTTTAACTCTTTAAGTAGGCTCAGCATTGTGGAATAGGAGTAAGGCATGGAATGTGACTTGATCCTGTGACTGAACTCTTATGAAAATTGTTCAAGAATTGAGGATGTTATTGGATAAGTTCCTGTACATTCAACAATCCACTACCCAACAATTACCTCAGATTCATAACCCTACCACCATAACAATTACCTCAGAACATAACCCAACCACCCTGACTATGCAAGAAGTACAAAGCAGGACACAACAGTGGATCATAGGCTATAAAGTGCCGCCTCATTTTTCCTTTGAAACAATCAGATGAGTACAGATGTGGTTTTTAGGAACTGGCTGCCCAGTGATGGGTCATGTCTCGGACAGTGATCTAAAACCCAAGGATTTTTCGTGACCATGTTAGACATCTATAGCTGATCTTTAACTCTCTTTCTTGTTGAGCATGAGTGGCCTAAAATTTATTTTCAATATAGAATGACACATAGTTACTATACTTTTTTCAGAATTTGAATTCAGTAGGAGAGCTGTTCACTGTCCATGTCATGGACCTTTATGCAAGTCAATTATTGTTTATAACTTTTTGAAATAAGCCATTGGAAATTATAAGCTGATTGACCCCAAATTCACATTTTTAAGTGCACAGCCACTCGGCACAAGAGTCAGTAGTACTTATTGTATTTGAATAACTTTGTATTAGGAGTATGTGTAGGTCAATCTTTATTTTCAACTTGGCTGGATTTGGCTTGCTTCTGAGGGCATTACCAGAGTATTAACTGAGAAGGGATGCCTGCCCCCACAAATGTAGATGGTATCATCACACAGGCTAGGGCCCTAGATGAAATATTGGAAAGGGGGTACTGTATGACTTTTCTTGGGGAGACATACAACAGACCAAAGAAACCATTTTACCCAAGTCCACCTGAGTGAACCAGTGAGAGGACCCACACAGCTGTGTCATTGAAAAGAAGCCTGCAGAGTCTTGGCAATGTATAAAGCTGTATGTCTGCAGGCATCTTGGTGGTCAAAGCTCAGCTTGCAAGATACTGCAAAATATGATTTGTGTTTGAATTCAGTGACATTTTGTGGTACTCTTCTGTAAGTCAATCAGTGAGCTTTGTCTATGTCAGTTTTATAAGAGTCTTCCACAATTTAACGTATCTAATACTATAGGAATTTTGTGCCTTATCTTACATTGTAGAGTCCAAAATATGATCCTTTTATAAATATGACCTCTCCAAAAGGGTTTTAGAGGTTGTGTTATAGGGCTATACTATAGCATTGTGTAGGCCACAGAGAAAGTTCTGAATCCATTGTGGAGAAGGATTTGCAATAAAATGAATTGGTGTTCTTTTAGTCCATCAGTGAGGAAATTTCCTTTAAGGAAAAGATAAGGTTTAGGACAGGTGACAAAAAAAAAAAACCAAACAAAACAAAACAAAAAAAAAAAACAAAAAAAAAAACACCTGCCTCTCAGAATGCATTTCTTTGATTTGAAGATGACAAAATACAGTTAAGAGGATTCAGCGTGCTTCAACTCCCAAGGTGGTCACATTCTAATAGTGTACTTTGGTCTCTGGTGCTACAACCACTTGAAAGGAATAGCAATGAGTCTTTGAGCAGAGCTTAGAGATTCTGGAACTCAAGACCAAAGTGATGAATAATGTCTTTTTTTTTTTTTTTTTTTTGGTTTTTCCACACGCGGTTTCTCTGTGTAGCTTTGCTCCTTTCCTGGATCTCGCTCTGTAGACCAGGCTGGCCTCGAACTCACAAAGATCCACCTGCCTCTGCCTCCCGAGTGCTGGGATTAAAGGAAGAGGCGGGGGTGGGGGAGTTGGGGCGGGGAAATCCAAGGTAAATTTAGGACAAGGATGTTGTGCCTAACGCTAGCCTTGACTTGTTCTGGGCATTGGAGAAAAGATTAAAATATTAAACGGTACATGGTTGATTTGGGTTTCCATTATTAAGCTGCTGTATGGCTTCTTTCTAGCAAGTGAGGCCAGATCAAAGAAGAAACAGTTTTGAATTTTTTGTTTTGTTTTTGACATTCAAATACACTTATAGTGTAAATATTTATGAATCCGAACAGTGGCTTACACATAAATTTCATGCTGAGCGTCAAGCCACTTCCCACGGGCAGAGGCAGCCCGGGTTTTCTTGGGCACCAGGCACCATTGAAGCAGAAGCAGGGACTCCCCCATCTCTCCTGGCTACGCCCAAGAGGGAGCCAGCGGAGCTCAGCTGCGCGCGCTTGCGTGTGTGTGTGTGTGTGTGTGTGTGTGTGTGTGTGTGTGTGTGTGTGGTGGGGGGGCATGTAGGGGGTTTCCCTACAAGGAACAACTAACTCCAGACAGAAGCATTTACTAGGGTGGAGAGGGTTAGGGGAGGGAGGGTGCACCGCTACTGCAGGAAAAAGGACACACAGCCAGAGCCACACGAAGTGGCCACCCAACGGGAATCCCAGGCCCGCCCGCCCCCGCGTGTGGCGGGCGGAACTGGAATCTCAACACAAAGGGAATCCTCGGTGGCAGGAAATGCATCACGAAGAAGAGGACTAGGGGCGGGAACAAGGAGCCGCCTCCTTTCTCTCTTCACCCCGCCCTCACGGAACCCAGGACCACAGCAAGGAAGCCCCTAGAGTCCCTCATCACCCCCAGAATCCCCGGGGATTCTAGCAAAGAGCCCTTGCCAGATGTTTGGGGCCGCTTGCACCTGCTGCCACGCCCGAATCCTGGAGGCGGGGTCCCAGAGGTCCCTGCAGTGCCTCAGACACCTGTTCGCGTTTCCCTCCTTCCTTTCCGGGTGCAGTAGCACCTGAGCTTCTGTTTGTTCTTATCTCCTGGGCTCGTAACTTTCCCTTTCCTCCTTGTCAGTGATTCAGTGGAGCCCAGGCTCGCATGCGTCTTTGCCCTCTCTCAGGGATGCACCCCAGATTTGGGTGGCTTTCCTTAGCATAGTGTAGGTAGAGAGGGAGTCTCCTCGTGAGCCGGGGAAAAGCAGCAGAGACCGCTTTAGTTTTCTGAGACACCTGCAGTTCCTGGCACTAGGCCAGTGGCGGGGGGTTGGGTGGAGGAGGAGCTTAGAGCCGGTACGGCGGGTGCGGGTAGTGGGGGGGGGGTCCGAATTGAAGCTGTTTTTATACTGAAAACTAAACTCTGTTACTTCCATGTATTTTGTAAATCAATAAAAACAGCAAACTTTTCGAGCCCACTCTGCATATTTCACAGAAGAGTGGAGAACTATTGTGGATTTACGCGGATATATTTTTCCCCCTTTTAGTTTGTATGGGTTGGGGAGAGCATGGAGAATTTGGCAAAAGGAGGGTACCTGAATTCTTTTAGAGCTGAGGAAGGAGAGGTCGCAAAACCTCAAGCTTGGGTCGGTTTTCCAGTGCTAGGGAGACCCTGGTGACTTAGGGGTGGTAGCCACCCAGCAGACTTGGACCTGGGGATGGCAGGTGCACCGGAAGGGGGACACCTCCCTCCGAAGCCCCAGGCTGCCTTTGCTACCTAGGACACCACCGTGGGGGCCTCCCCCTCCCAAGTTCTAGGTGGAGGCGGGTTACCTGCGGTGACCTATCTCCTCCCCTCCAGGACACCACACCCACGGGACTCTGGTCTCCAGGGAGAGGGACCGAGCGGGAACAAAAGGGGTCTTTGTTCCCGGCTCCTGGGGGGCGGGAGTTGGGCTAGCTAGCGTTTCTCCGTTTCTCAGCGTCCTGGGGTACTCGAGGCTTAGTGCCACAGTTTTCCCAGGTAGGCGCTGTCCTCCGAGACCCTGGAGCTCAGGTCAGGGCGCGGCGCCCAGGGCCACTGTGGGCTTTCGCAGGGTCTACTGAGAGACCCTGGGGGTGTCTGGGGGTGTCGCTGAAGGAGGAGGAAGGGACGGAGCCTGGAAGGAGGCGGGTTCAGAGTGCTGATCGCGGGCTTCTCTGGCCAGGGCTCGGCGGCCGGGGAGTACCTCCTTCTGTTGCCATCCACTCCACTTCCTTGCCTGGCCCCATCCTCTGCACGCCTGGCCCCCCGCCCCTGCCGTCATCACGCTCCCCGTGGCTTCTCCCAGCTTGGTACTTTCCTGCAGAGCCATCCTTCTAGACAAACTTTGATGGGGAATTTCACACCGAGCTGGAAAAATGCCGGTTATGAAAGGATTACTGGCTCCTCAGAACACCTTCCTGGACACCATCGCCACCCGTTTCGACGGCACACGTAAGTAGGGCTTGCCTGAGTTGCCAATTTCCCTAGGATGTTTTTTCTCTTGGACTTTTGCTCCCGCTTCTCTGATTCCATCCGCACAATAATTTGCCTTCTTTTCTTGCCAGAGTAGCCAGAGGAGAAAAGAAAACAAAATAAAACAAGACACCCCCCCCCCAAAAACACACACACACACACACACACACATAAAAGCATTTGGTATTCTTGGAGATGGTTCCCTTGACTGCCTAGGTTTGGAACACAAATCTGAAGAATGATGGACAAGGGGTTCGCGGTGGGTCCTGTACTGTGTGGTGCCTTGAGGAGCTTGGTGCAGGTGGGATGCTGTGCATTTTATTTTTTTCTGGAGTTCCGAGGTTGCCCGGGTTAGAGTTTGCAGGCTTTCCAGACTCCTCTGACTTCCCATTCGAGTTTAAGAAATCCTGAGTAATCAGCCTGGTCAGGTGTGAGCTGTGTGGAGACTTTCTGATTACTGGGAGTTTGTCAGAATCTCGCCTCTTAATGCTGAAATTAACACGAAGGAGGACTTGGGCGTTGTGAAGACTGACTCCACCACAGGGGAAGTTTCAGAGTTTTGTGAAGATAAATAGTATTGAATATCTGACTTCTTTGGTTGGACTGGAAAAAATGTTCATGTAAATATGGTGTTTTGTGTCTTTCTGGAAATAGCCTGTGATCTTTCAGGACCACGGTCAGATCCTTGCTCCTTCAGGCTCCTTCTGCTGGAGCCTGGTGATCTTGCAGTTGGTTTTTAGCTCTGTCCCTAATAAATGCTGTCAGTAGATTCCACCAGAATACCCATGTCCTCATTGTAGGCAGCTTCTGTGAACTCTTGTCCCATTTCCTGTCTGTTATACAAGACTCATATAGACTCATCTCCTGAAGCCTGTATGAAATTTAACATTTGCTTCCACTTCCACACGGACACTCTGGATTCTCTCACCCTTCTAGGGTGGGAGACAGGATTTAAACCTTTTGGAAGACTTGAGCAAGTTTTGTATGACAGAAGGGTGAAATACTTTTTTTAAAAAATTTTGTTTGGCTTTTATTTTTGAAATCCACCCTAATCAAGGCTAATGTGAGTCTTTTTGCTCTTTGTGTGTGTGTGTGTGTGTAGCCTTTCTTTTAAAATAACCTTTAGTGTTACCCACTTTTTCCGTTTTCATATTACTTGGTGTTAGGAAGTTTGTATGAATCAGATACTGCTACTAGAGGTTTGTGTTTTATTAGGTGACAATAAGAGAAATTATTTGAGGTCAAGTTCAAGTCCTTGGCCAATGCCACCACCAGCAAAAATCGGCACTGTTGTCTCTAGCTGCTCTAACCAGGATCCCTGAAGAGCAGTTCTGAGCAGATGGCAGTTCTTAAAGTTGAATATTCCAAACCAAGGTGCTCTAAACATGGGTCCTGTGTGCATGTTTTGAAGGTTGAATAGAGTGTGCTGCATACTAAATCATCCCAGCAGAGTCCTGGGAACCACTGCAGAGACACATTTGGATTTCATTTGCTAATCAAAGAGGCCATAGTGTGAGGATGTGGCCTCTTTCTGACTCTCATGATGAGCAGGAGTGCACATGTGGAGAGATAGATGGATGTGTGTGTGTGTGTGTGTGTGTGTGTGTGTGTGTGTGTGAATCACTCCATTCTACACATTCTTAATAAAGAATTGAACATTTATAGGTTAGAAAAATTTAAATCCTTATTTGAGAAGCTCATCATATGTCAACATTCAGCACAATTAAAAAAAAAATCGAAAACTGTTTGATGACCATGCCGGCTCTGTGCTTTCAGAGTCTTCAGGATTCTTGGAGAGATCCAGGGTGCATGAAATCACAGTATTGCCAACTAGTGAGAAACATGGAAATTGGCAGTGGAAAGATTTTGTTTACAGAACTTAATGGATATCTTTTCTCTCAAGAAACTCCATTACAAAAAAGATGGTTATTTTTTCACTTAATCTTTTTTTATTGAGGGTTACTTGAATAATCTGAAGTTTAAGTAAATTCTCAGTCATAGAATTTACTAAATTTAGAATTGTGAGAATGTCACCTTTCCAGCTAAAGGGTTAGTTTATCTTATTATAACATGTTTTTTTTTGTTGACACAATTTTATTAAACAGTGCTAGCTTTGAAACTTTTTGCTGTGAACATTCTCCTTTCTCTTGATCCATGCGTTAAAGTCATTTATTTTCTTTTGAAAGACAAGGCTATATGCAAGTTTCAAAGCATCAAAAGTGTCACCTTTGCAACTAAACATTGCTGAATTATACATATTGCTACTTTATTCTGTGTATACTGAGTTGACTGTTCATTTCTACTTCATTTCTGGAGTATGTTTTATAGCTATTTTCATGTGGGTTTTAGTCTTATTTTAATCAATTTTAATAAAAAATAAAGAGAAAAAACATCCTGGCAAAATTTCCCCTTCTAACCTAAAGAATCCACAGATTTTTATTAGCCTTCCTGATTTACTACTGAAATTTAAAATGTTATAAGAACTCAGGGCATCATCTACAAGTCTCCCCAGTGGAAAAAATGTATTCCCATCCAGAAAGCTACAGCATAATCCTACAAATTTATAGTATGACAGGGAAACAGAAAAGAAATTAGTTGTATCACTCAATGATGCTCTACTGATCTGACAATCAAATTTTCTTTTCTTTCATTTTCAGCTATGTAATTTATAAACATTATTGGAAAACAAATATTGCTTATATAAAATTATAACTAAAGTATACATATTGAAACATCTAGTTTGTTTAACTAGAGTGTAATGAGACAGAGAAACCAAGAATCCTTCAGTCATCGGATCCATATACTCCATTTATGGAGAAAAAAATAATTGTAATAAATTTATTTGATTCATTACATGGACTAACACTTCTCACTTAAATCACACAGGCACATATAACTATCATCATACCCAATATATAGTTCATGCTTACATAGCTACTTTTATTAACTGTGTTTAGTACATTACAACTTTTCTGAATCAATATTGGCTTTAAGTATGTTAATATTTTCAAAATGCTAAAGAGAAAATATAACAACAAAACATTTAAGGACATATTTAGAAAAAAACCCTAGTATTTTAAATATGAATATTTGTCACTAAGTACCATTTGATGAAATGTTATTTTTCTTTTTTGGAAGATATAAAGACGTGTCCATTTCAAGCATTATGGTGCATTAGCCTACATTTTCCACCCTTATCTAAATTTGGACAGAATGCTTCTTTCCCTTTGTGGTTACTAAGACAAATTGTAACCTGATGTACCCTATCAATGAGGTGGTGCCTAACATCTTCAAAACAAAGATGATACTCATTAATATTTGTATATATTTTATGTAGTCTTATGATCAAAGATCTAAAAAAATTATTAATGCTGAAATTCTTTCTTTATGGAGGCAATTTTCAATGTGGATTTTATTGTTGTTATCATATTTTATTTTCTTCATGTTAGAAGTGTAGGAAGAAACACAGTACCCCTAGTGCTGGGTGAAGGGCACAGTAAGTTAGGACAGAAGGCAGAACAACTCTTCTTAAGTCTTTGCTGGATTGTGATCTGGAGAATGTCACTGGAGTCCGATAAAAAGCAGTGTACTTTGTTATGTGTGGGCCTGTTGGTAAAGCTTGTGTGAGGGAAGCAGCCTGGCGCTCTGTTCCCTGAAGTTCACAAAGGTTTGTGCTCTTTGGTTTTGCTTTTTTTTTTTTTTTTTTAACCTGCTATTGATGTAGACTCTCATATTTCTAGTATCTATGCTTAGGAACCAAGTGTCCTATGTTAGTGTTCTGTTTCTGTGTGATAATCATCACAACATAGAAGTTTATCACCTCCCCTTTGCAGTTGTGGTGTCTATGTAAGCATCGA
Organism: Onychomys torridus; assembly: GCF_903995425.1. Lineage (NCBI taxonomy): Eukaryota > Metazoa > Chordata > Mammalia > Rodentia > Cricetidae > Onychomys > Onychomys torridus. Next base: position 1,613,549 of record NC_050460.1, on the reverse strand, counting down.
TCAGCTGAGGTCCTCTTTTGGGAGGCCCACAAAGACATAAACAAGTTGTCAGCTGGACCTGTGGTCTCATCTGAGGCCTGAAGTCCCCTTCCAGCCTAAAACAGTGGTTGGCAGACTTGTAACTTTATAAATGAGGTCCTGTTTTTCTTGCCACCTTAGCAGGTAGAGCCTGCCCTGCAATTACTGCCCCACAGCCTCTCCCATGCATGGTCTCATAAGAGAACAGTTACTTCTTTAAGATCAGCCAGAGAGTCTCTAGAAGAAGTTCCCCTAAATCTGGACCATTCAAGATAATCTGCTTTCCGAAGAACTCAAGACCAGCTCACTGCTCATCTTAATTATATCCTTCACCTCTGCCTCATCTGCATATTCATGTGTTTGCTCTATATTCCAGGGAAAAGATTTCATGGGGTGTGTATGTATAGGTCAGAGTCTTAGGATCCATGTGGGAATTCTTCCTACCACAGCTGGTGTCTTCTTCACCATTGTACTAGCCTACTGAGCCTCACACCTGCTAGTTCACAAAGCAGGTTTTTGAGCACATTCTGCTAATTCAGTATGCAGGATGTCATGCTGATTTTACATCTGAAACCTTTAGGAACATAAGGTCTAACTTATGGGAAAGTTTGCTCTCACATCTGACGATGGTGTGTGTATGAAGCAGCCTAGGACATGCTGTTATAAGCTGTCTTTCTTCTCCTCTCATGTTGATGCAATGTGGGAGATGGGGAAATGTTCTAAAAATGAGTTTCAAGTCTCCTGGGTAAAGGGAGGATGCCCTGAACCCTCTTTAGAGATGGAGGTACCTGTACTTGAGCCTCTGCTGGATATGGAAGCAAGAATAAGGCATCTGTAAGGAGTAGCACCCAACCCAAGGCCAGTCTGCACAGTTTCAGGTGATTGGACTGTTTTTTTTTTTTTTTTTTGAACCATGCTAATGAAGATTCTTACTAAGCTAGTTTCTGTATGAACTCTGTGGAAGGTGCTTTTCTCCCTTCCTCCTACCTCTCTGTTTCATATTCAAGAAACTGCAGGGTGCACTCTTGCTTTGAGGGTGGTTGTGTTAAACTGAATTATGTTTTTAAAATTAAACTTTGTTTCACTTTATCAGAGAGGTGGAGGAAGAAAGGGGGAAAGAAGAGGGTGGGGCAGAAAGAGGGAAGAAGGGGAAGAGACCATGCATTCACTCTCTTGACTTTGTATGTGGGTTCTTCACCTTTAAAAGACATTTTAGACAGTCCTATAACATTTTCTGCAATGTACAGAACATTTGGATTACAAGAAATAGACTTATGTCTTTACCAGAAATGCATTTCTTTCAATAATATATTCAAATAATCAAAAAGTTGTATTTAAAGAATGATATCAGATTGTTGTTGGAGTTTTCCTGCCTGGCCCACAGTCAGGACAAATCTCTCTCACCCGCCAGGCCCATAGACGCTCAGAACCAACCAAGTAAACACACAGAAACTTACATTGTTTAGAAACTGTATGGCCGTGGCAGGCTTCCTGTTATCTACTTTTTCTATCTTAAATTAACCCATTTCTATTAATCTATACTTTGCCACATGGCCGTGGCTTACCAGTACCTTACATCTTGTCATGGCGGCGGCTGGAGGTGTCTTTCCCCACCCAGCCTTCCATCTCCCAGAATTCTCTTCTCTCTTGTCCCTCCTATACTTCCTGCCTGGCCACTGGCCAATCAGAACTTTATTTACACAGAGCGATATCCACAGCATCAGATAATTTTATTTTGACATCATTATAACAACACAAAAATTGTATATAATAGGTTAAAAGTAGCATTATGCTCACACTTCCTTTAGGCTTTGAATTTGGCTTTACCTTCAAGCCAACAGTCACAGACAGAGGCATCTTGTCACTGAGCTTAGCTGAGAACAAAGGCCTGTGTGTGAGTGTGTGGAGGGTTCTAGGTTACCTGTTCCTGAGATGTCCTAGATTTGACATACTTCTGAGAAAACATAATCTTCATGAAGAAAAGAGTACCTCATCCCTTGTCTCTCCTTTCTAATAATGCTTAACTGACATTATTTATATACAAAGCATTGGGATAAATCAAGCTTGTCTTTTTCTCAAAGGGTGCAAAATGACATAGGCACAAACTGTTATAATTTAGGTCAGAAAGGGCTAAGAGTATTAGTTGTGCTGAGAAGTCTTCATACAATAATTTACACCTGAATAGGAAGGTTTATATCATCCAAACCCATTCCATTGATTGGGCCAATTTCTGAAACACTTGCCACTGACATTTAGATGGATTTTTCAGGGAAAAAACATACCATCATGAATAAGAAGGGACGAGATAGAGGTTGGTGGATGATAGAAACCAGGTAGACCAATTATAGAATGTCTTTAAATCCAGAGTACCCTGTCAGAACCTAATAATACTTGCTGTGGATATCGCTCTGTATAAATAAAATGCTGTTTGGCCAGTGGCCAGGCAGGAAGTATAGGTGGGACAAGAGAGAAGAGAATTCTGGGAAGTAGAAGGCTGGAGGAGAGGAGACACTGCCAGCCACCGCCATGAGAAGAAAGAGATAAGGTACTGGTAAGCCACGAGCCACGTGGCAAAGTATAGATTAATAGAAATGGGTTAATTTAAGATAGAAGAAGTAGATAACAAGAAGCCTGCCACAGCCATACAGTTTGTAAGTAATACAAGTCTCTGTGTGCTTACTTGTTTGGGTCTGAGCGACTGTGGGAATGGCGGGTGAGAGAGATTTGTCCTGACTATAGGCCAGGCAGGAAAACTCTAAATACTTCTCTGCTTGGTTATGGGCCTCATAGACTGCTGTGTTCATTTTCTGAGAGAAATGCTTGTCTCCCCAACCTCTCCCCTCTCCCCCCCCCCCCCCAGGAGTTAACTTACTGCTGGGAGAAGAAAGTGTTGATTTCTGGTTGCAGACTTCATTACTCTTCTCTGGGGTACTTCACCCCTGCGTTCTACTATAGAGCTTTCCTGTGGTGAAGAGAAGAGATTTCAGGTTTGCTGAAATTCAGTCTGGTGACTCTGATGGCAGGTGTGCTAGCATTCAGTCCCTGGATACCTGTTGGTCAAAGTCTACAGCTGAAAGGCACAGAATCATGACTGCTGTACACAGTGTGCTTCTCCCACAGTGTGCATTTGCCGGCAACATTCTATCGCTTAAGTTTTTAATCCATTTTGGTTTATTAGAACCTAGAAACAAAACCGATAAGACCTCAGTTTTGCCTATGGCATCATTCAAATTTAGCAACTGGAACAACTGAAGAGTTTTCTCACTCATTTAAACACACAGATATATTTCCTAGCTTATAAATTCTGTGGAAGATAGACCTTGCATTCTTCTTCTGCTGTTAATGCAGCTATCTATCTCCCTTAAGCCCTTCAAAATTCACTTGTCCCCAGACAGACTAACAAATCTTTTCTAGCTCATCAAGCATATTTGTCTTGTTTTGTTTTCTGGCCCTATTCTTAGCAATACCGTCCACCCAACTGACTCCAGTTTAGAAAGTTGAGTTAGCCTTTACTGCCTTTACATTTGTAGTTGCTTTATAGTTCTTTTATACTTTTGGTACAGAAATACCACAATTTGACCCCTCATGTCCTGTCCTGTGTTAATTGAGTCCTCCCTTTCTCATCTTTATGGTCAAGAACTCACTCTAACTAGACTCCAAGACCAGTGGTTTCTCCTCCCATTCCTGTCCTGTCAGTTCCCTTATACTCAGAGTGACTTCTATGAGGAGTCACATGACTTGCTCATGGCTGTCCATTGGCTTACCTCTTGGATGATACCCAAAGATCTCAGTATTAACCAGAGTTGAAGATGATGCTGCAGCACAATTCATCTGCTCACTCGGACCTTGATGACTTGAAACAAAAGATGCCCTGTGAACACTGAGACCTACCCTAAAAGTTTCTCTGAGAGGTTCCCAGAGTACCAGGGGCCTTCCTCTGCTTAAAAATGACCTGCTCATCTCTCTAATCAGCTCTTCTAGGCTTTCATTGTTCAGTATCCACCTATGAACTCTGGGAAGCCCTGACTCTTCCCATTCTTGAACTTGCAACAGAGCCTTTGCTCTATACTTACCTAAACAGTAAAAGAATTTGAAGTTCCTTGAAGGCAAGAGTCAGATTTTAGACACATTTGTCATCAATAGTTAACTAGTATTCTTTTACCTAGGAGTCTATGATTATATTAGTTATGAAATGATCCTGTAGGATAGATCCAAAATAAACTTATTTATTGTTGTATCTACATGGATGCTAAGCAGGTTCCCATCTGTCTATTCTGGCCACAACCCAAAGTCTTGAAGGCATCTCCTTTTGTAGCTAAAGTTGACAAAATGCAAGTTTAGACTTCTACCACATCTCATGAGCCTGTGATCTGTTTGCAGTGTCACACTACCACTGTATGTGTGTGTAGCATCTGGAAACATGTAAACACTGGGACTGCATGATATCATTTCTAGTTTCTACCATTTCAAAAAAGGATCAATCCTTTAATTGTAGCCATTTTTCAGCTTTATGCTGTTTCCCTTCCTTCTACTAGGTTATGATTTAAGTACTTGTCACTGAAAAAGTGTTTTAACTTGGTATTTAAGACTCACATTTGGACGTAAAATCATATTCACCGTGCAAAGCAGCTTTACTCATCAAAGAAAATCTACTGTTCATGAAAAAGAAATCCACTTTCTTTGAGATCTGATGCTTAGAATTTGCTGATGTACTGACTTTAGTGTATCCTTGTGATTTTTTTTATTGTGAAGCTAATCTCCCTCTGAAGGTATTTTGATTCTTATAACTTTATAGTGACATCATTTGTGTTAATACTTTGTAAGAGTCTTATAAAGGAAACATTTCTACCTATTTTCAGTTTCCTTTTATGAAAAGAAACTATACACTCCTGTGTCCAGTACTGTTGACATCTCCTGGCAGAAGCCCTTTCACTTTTCTCCTCAGTGAATTTACAGGATGAAATGAGCATGCTTGGTTCTCTTGCTCTCAAATGTAATCCAGAGTTTCCCTTGTTCTATTAGGTCTTCTGCACATCTTGACTGTGCTTGTCATCCAAATGAGCTTCCTGTTTCAGTTATTGAACTAAAGAAACTGGAGACAGAGCACTTATCAGTCTTGCTGCTTTATTTTCTAGAGGGATGGATCTATGTAAGAGTTCAGCTGTTGTCAAAGTATTGAGGGTCCAGGTTGACAAGTACACTGCCCTCAAATTTGTAACTAGGGATATTCCTTCCATAAAAAGAATAACATAGAAGATAAACTTGGTTATACTTTTAACTTTAACACACAGAAAAATATTTCTGCTGTGAATTTGTGACTGGCAGAAGGGAGTTATGGTCTATAAGACAGAGATCCATGGTATAACTTAGACTGCCTTGGGTTGAATTACAGCTCCATCATCTGAAAATAATGATCCTATAACTGGTCTTGACAAGCCCATGCTTCTCAATTTTAGGGAACTGATTAGATAAGCAGCCAGTGCTCTTGTCTACAAGAAAAGACTGCACAGTGTTCACATCACCATCAAGAAGTTGTTCTCTTCCATATAAGGTAGCTTATTTGATGATAATAAGTGTCTAGCATTTCCATACAATTTGTCTTAAATATTACCTCTTTATGTTACTAGATCTCTCTCTCTCTCATTCCCTTTTCTCTCTCCCATTCCCTTTTTCTCTCTCTCCCTTTCTTTCTTTCTTTCTTTCTTCCTTCCTTCCTTCCTTCCTTCCTTCCTTCCTCCCTCCCTCCCTCCCTCCCTCTCTCCCTCCCTCCCTCCCTTTCTTCCTTTCTTTCTTTTGGCAGGTTTTCTCTGTGTGGATGCGGCCATCCTGGAACTCACTTTGTAGACCATGCTGGTCTTGAACTCACAGAGATCTATTTGCCTCTGCCTCCTGAGTGCTGGGAGTAAAGCTCTGCAACACTACTGCCTGGCTGTAATTGGATTGTTTACACTATAAGATAACAAACACTTTCTTGGTACCATGGATTTCACATTCTTCCCATGTTAATTGGTTGTTTGACTTATATGGATGGATTAATCAGGTATTCTGTTAAGCTTTGTACATTTCTGTGTCACGCTCTATCCTTTCTCACTCTGAAATCACCTTAAGCATTATCTTATGAATCAAACTTGGAATATTTGACTCTTATCTTCTGTTAGTAAGCTCTTCAATTTCATTTGCTGAGTTTGAGGTTAGGATTAAAGTGTGTTCTTAACAAATTCCTATCCAATTTCCACAACAATTCAACAGTTCATCATATGACAGGCTCATCACATTTTGTGTTCCTCTGTATTTTTAAACTTCGGTTAAAGTTCACCAACTTTTTCTCATATGTTATATGCTGGTTAGTTTTTCTTCAACTTGACACAAAGTGGAGTCACCTGTGTAGAGGGAAACCTCAACTGAAGAATTACCTTGGTAAGACTGGCCTGTAGGCAAGTCTGTGGGACATTTTCTTAATTAATGATTGGTATTCAAGAGCCCAGGCTACTATAAATGGTGCCATCCCTGGGCAGATGGTCCTGGGAGGGTTAAGAAAGCAGGCCCCGCTGGGCAGTGGTGGCACACCCCTGTAAACCCAGCACTTGGGAGGCAGAGCCAGGTGGATCTCTGTGAGTTCGAGGCCAGCCTGGGCTACCAAGTGAGTCCCAGGAAAGGCACAAAGCTACACAGAGAAACGCTGTGTCAAAAAACAAACAAACAAACAAACAAACAAAAACAAAAAAAAACCCCCAAAACCAAAACAAAACAACAAACAAACAAAAAAAGAAAGCAGGCCCCAAGGAAGGCATGAAGAACAAGTAAGCAGTTTTCCTCTGTGGTTTCTCCCTCTACTTTTGCTGGATTTCTTGCTTGTACTTCCTTAGATGATGGACTGTTATCAAGATGTGAAAGCCAAGTAAGTCTTTTCCTCCTCAAGTGGCTCTTGGTCAGTGTTTTGTCACAGCAACAACATTAAAAAAAAAAAAAAACAACCCCAAAACCTAAAATGTTAATGTCATTCTTGTACTATATGTCATAAACTTTGTACTATATCTAAAAATTCCCTTTCAACTCTCTCCACCCTGAATCTTATCATCTAATTGTACTTATTTAGAAGTTAACAAGAACTTAAAAAAAAAAATCTAGTTGAAAAAAACAATGTTGGTCTTTTAATGGAATATTCTTAGGAAAATTTAAGTGTTTACAGTGTTGAAAATCCTAGCCAAGAACCCTCTGAGTATTTCTATTGTTTTTGGAGAGTTTCAATAAAATTCTTACAAATTTCCTGCTTATTTTATTCCTGGAAATTTTATCTTTGGGGCTGAGAGATAGCTCAGTCAGTGAAGGGCTTCCTGTGTGAGTCTGAAGACTTGAATTTTATCCCCAGAATCTACATAAAAAATTGGTCCTGGTGACACACATGTAATTCCAGCACTTTTGTGGGGATGGGGGATGGTGGTAGGGGTGGAAACAGGCAGTCCCTGGTGCTGGCTAGTCAGCCAATCTAGTCCATTTGGCAAGTTCCTGATCCCAGTGAGAAATCCTGCCCTCAAAACCATGTGAATGGCCCCTAAATGATGTTCTCTCTCTCTCTCTCTCTCTCTCTCTCTCTCTCTCTCTCTCTCTCTCTCACACACACACACACACACACACACACACACACACACGCACACGCACACGCACACGCACACACAGAAAGTGTTCTTTGTAATTGCTTCTTGAGCAGAATCTTTTCTTGCATTGTTGTTTTCAAATTAATCATGTTTATTTCTAGACGGTTATTGATTTATATACTTTTATTTTTATCTTAACCCTGAAGATTAATGATGTTGTAAATTATTGGGAGAGTTATAATATTGTAGTTTCTTCCTTGGGGTTTCTAGGTTAAAAAACAATACAACTTCAGATAATATGACCTTGAGTTCATATTTCTGTTTCATAACCCTTCTCCTTCCCCTAATTTTTCCTATTGCCTAAACAAATGTTTTAAGACACATGCTGAAACATAGTGCCCATAAAGAAAATCTTCCTTGTCCCTAAATTTAATTAAAGCTATTTTACTTTTTAAAAATACATGTTTTCTAACTTTAAAATTTTTTATTATGATTGATGTTTAAGACACTTTATCATATATTCACTTTTTGTTAAGCTCTTTCATTAATTGTCTTCTGATTATCTATTAGAGGAATTCTTTTGGTTTCTCTCAAGACAAAAGTGCCACTATCACACTTTAGGATACACCTTGCTGTGATGGTGCTTCATTAGCTTTACAGTTGAGTGGATCTATGGATTTCTTTTCTCCCTTGGCAGTTCGCATCATACCATCAGCTACTGTGGGAGCTAGTCCTCAGGGAAGAAGCATTTGGGTCAGCTCCTGTCCACTTCCTCCAAATCTTGGGTCCAAATTTTGTGGTGTCTTCAGTAAGACTATTTATTGTCTTACCTTCAAGTTCTGGGAGGCAACCAATAAGTTTTGTGGCTCTCTTGGATTCCCCCAACCAATAACTCTAAGAGAGATTTCCTATGCCTGGAACTGAAGTTTTGTTAGATAGTCTAAGGATCTTGAGGGACACATTTTCACCCCATGTGGCATAACTCCACATTTAAACTATATATTATATATTTGTTACATGATATATTTATATATTTAAGTAAACATAAAATAATACCTCCCAATGTTTTTTTCCAAATATCCTCATTTCCTCTCTCTCTGTATTATCCTCCCTCCTTAATTTCAATAATTTCAAGCTTCAAAATGCTAATAAATGCTGAGTTCATCAATATAATTGCCCAAAATAAAAGCATTAGTTTTCATTTTATTTATGTATAGTATTGTATTATTTTACTATTTAGCTCCTACTTTCATTCTCAAGGCATTCTCTGGTCATTGTATTTTACTTCATAAAAATGTTTTCTCAGGCATTTGGAGTAAACTTGACTTTTGGCTAAGCTCAAAATTAAACTTCTAAAATAATAATGTTTAAAAATTAGTTTCAAGGGACACTGATAGGCAAGGGAAAATTATTCTATACTTTTAATTGTTAATAAAATATTAAGATGAATAGTCAACATATATATAATTTTGATATCTCTTTACTTCTGTTCATGGAGTGGGTTCTTGGGTCTCTGTTGTCCTGTAATTGTTCCCAGATATTTTATTCTTCTCACTTGGGAGACAAGAAGCCTATGATCCTAGAGAGGAAGTGTTTTTTTTTGTTTGTTTGTTTGTTGTTTTTTTATTAGTTACCTTTGTGTGTGTGTGTGTGTGCGTGCATGTGCATGCACATGTCCATACATGTGTAGGTAATAGGACAATTTGTGGAAGTCATTTCTCTCATATTATTAAGTGGATTTCAGGGACTGAATTCAGGTCATTAGTCTTGGGGGTGCCTTTACACTCCAAGCCATCTCCTAGGCCTGAGGTTGTGTTTTTAAATGGCAAAACTCATGCTCTTACTTCTCTGCTTTTACTTTGAATAAATTGTTATTTGGATACTGAAGAGGTGGCTCAGTGGCTAACAGTGCTTGCTGATTTTTGAGAAGACAATGCTGTGAACATGTTGCTCTGATTGGTTGATAAATAAAAAACTGATTGGCCAGTAGCCAGGCAGGAAGTATAGGTGGGGTAAGTAGACAAGGAGAATTCTGGGAAGAGGAAGGCTGAGTCAGGACATGCTATTCCGCCATCCAGAGAGCAGCATGTAACGGCACACATAGTAAAGCCATGGAACACATGGTGACATATAGATGAACAGAAATGGGCTGAGTTTAAATGTAAGAGCTAGTCAGTGGTAGGCCTGAGCTAATGGCCGAACAGTTTTAATTAATATAAGCTTCTGAATGATTATCTTATAAGTGGCTGCAGGGTCTGTGGGGTTGGGCAGGACCAGAGAAAACTTCAGCTACAAGACAGGAGTTCAATTGCCAGTACCCACTTCAGGTGGCTCAGAACCATCACATGTAAGTCCAGCTCCAGGGACTGACTCCTTCTTCTGGCCTCTACAGTCACTGTACACACAGATAGACACACAGACACACACACAGAGACACACACACACACAGACACACACATAAAATAAAAATAAATCTTTAAAAAAAAATTGAAATTTGAATCCAGTGCTCTACTTGGTATTTCCATCCACATTTGTTCATTTCATTATCATAACATTCCTTTTTAAAAAAATGTATTTATTATGTATACAGAGTGCCCCAGATCTCATTACAGATGGCTGTGAGCCACCATGTGGTTGCTGGGAATAGAACTCAGGACCTTTGGAGGAGCAGCCAATGCTCTTAACCTCTGAGCCATCTCTCCATCCCCATGCCAGTCTGAGTTGCAGAATGGCAAAGTCATCAGGGTAGCAAGCCCAATCACCACAACACCTAGTCCTCTAAGCTTGAGTCTTTGCTGAAGGCAAACCAGCCATGGAGCCAGCGGCAAGTGCCAGAGGGTGTATCTTGAGTTCCACATCTTTCAGATGTTGTAATTCACATGTATAATAATCCTGAATGTTCTCTGCTGTGTGCATCTGTTTCATTTGTTCCCTATAGCAACATGAGCTGGGCATGGTTGTTTCACACTATTATAGTTGTTCTCAATCTTCCTAATCCTGAGACCCTTTAATGCAGTTCCTCGTGTTGTGGTGACCTGCAGCCATAAAATTACTTTTGTTGTTACTTCATAACTGTAACTTTGCTACTGCTGTGAATCATAATGTCAATATCTGCAGGATATCTGATATACAACTTCCATTGGGGTCACAACCCACAGGTTGAGAACCACTGGTCTATTGTGTATTCTTAAATTTATCCCCATTCTGCAGATGAAGATCCAGAATTAATTGGCTTATATTCACTGAGCAGATGAGTGTCAGGCAGAATTGAGGTAACTTGTCCTCCTTACTAGACCTATAGTATTTTTGTTTGTTTTTGGTTTTTGTCTGGTTTTCTTCTATTCTTGGTCTGTGGGTTATCCAGCCTCTGGTTCTTGGCACTCCGGGCAATGTCAGGAGTGAGCTCCCTCTCGCAGGATGGGTCTCAAGCTGGACTAGTCATTAGTTGGTCACTCCCCCAATTTCTGTACCACCTTTACCATTGTAGGTCGAAGGGTTTGTAGCTGGGTTGGTGTCCAAATTTCTCCACTGGAAGTCTTGCCTGGTTTCAGGAGATGGCTGGTGTAGGCCCCATATCCTCCCTTAGTAGGAATCTTTGGTAGTTCCTTATAGATTCCTGGGAGTTTCCATTGCACCAGGTTCTAGCTCGTCCCTGAGATGCCCATCAATTTCATTTGTCTCTCCCAGTACTCTCTCCCTCCATTTTCACTCCATCTGCTCCCTCCTGTTCCTATCTGCAACCCCCCACACCCCAGTCCTCCCACAATATCTGTTCTATTTCCCTTGCTGGGAAAGACTGAGCCCTCCTTGTTACTTAGGCTCTCTAAGTCTGTGGACTGTAGCATGATTATCCTTTAGAGCTAACGTCCAATTATAAGGGAGTACATACCATGTTTTTCTTTCTGGGGCTGGATTATCTCACTCACTCAGGATGATTTTTTTCTAGTTCTATCCATTTGCTTGCCAATTTCATGGTTATTTTTTTTAACAGCTGAATAGTACTCCATTATGTAAATGTACCACATTTTCTTTATCCATTCTTTTGTTCAGGGACATCTAAGTTGTTTCTGTTTTCTGAATATTACAAATAAAGTTGCTATGAACATAGCTGAGCAACTGTCCTTGTGGGAGAATGGAACATTCTTTGGGTATATATGCCCAGGAGTGGTATAGCTGGAGCTTAATGTAGATTTATTCCAATTTTTCTGAGCAACCACCATATTTATTTCCATAGTGTCTGTACAAGTAGGCATTCCCATCAGCAATGGAAGAATTTTACCTTTGCTCCACATTCTTGACAGTTTGCGTTGTTACTTGTGTTATGGTTATTAGCCATTTTGACAGGAGTAAGATGGAATCTCAGTGTAATTTTAATTTGCATTTCGTTGATGGCTAAGGATGTCTCAATCATTTGAGATTTCTCTGTTAAGAATTCTCTGTTTAGAACTACACCCATTTTTAAAAATTGGATTATTTGGTTTGTTGGTGTCTAGTTTCTTGAGTTCTTTATGTATTTTGGAAATTAACCCTTTGTCAGACATGGAGTTAGTGAAAATCTTTTCCCACTCTGTAGGCTGCTATTTTGTATTATTGATGGTACCCTTTGCCTTTCAGAAGCTTTTCAGTTTCATGGGGTCTCATTTATTAATTATTGATCTTAGTGCCTGTGCTGTTGGTGTTCTGTTCAGAAAGTTGTACCCTGAGCCAAATCATTCAAGGCTAGTCCTCATTTTCTCTTTTAACAGGTTCAGTGTATCTGGATTTATGCTGAGGTCTTTGATCCACTTGGACTTGAGTTTTGTGCAGAGCAATAGATATGAACCTATTTCCATTCTTCTACATGATGACATCCAGTTAGTCCAGCACCATTTGTTGAAGATCCTTTCTTTTTTTTTTTTTTTTTTTCCACTTTATAAATCTGGCTTCTCTGTAAAAATTTAAGTGTTCATAGGTGTGTGGATGTGGGTTTTGTTACTACAGCTCTGTGGTATAACTTAAAATCAGTTCTTTTATTATACAGGATTGTTTTAGCTATCCTGGGGTTTTTTGTTTTTTTCATATGAAGTTGAGTATTGTTATTTAGAAGCCTGTAAAGAATTTTGTTGGAATTTTGATGGGGATTTTGTTGTATTTGTAGATTGCTTTTGGTAAGACAGCCATTTTCACTATGTTTATCCTACCTATCCATGAGCATCAGAGATCCTGTTATAGTTTTCAATTTCTCTCTTCAAAGACTTGAAGTTTTTATCATAGGGACCTTTCACTTGCTTTATTAGGGTTAATATTTTATATTTGCAGTTATTGTGTAGGGTGTTTTATCCCTGGTTATTGTCTCAGCCCATTTGTTGTTTGCACATTGGAGGGCTATTGATTTTTCTTCTTTTCTTTTTCTTTTTTTTTTTTTTTTTTTTTTGAGTTAGTCAGCCACTTCACTGAAGGTGTTTATCTACTGTAGGCATTTCCTGGTAGAATTTTGGGGGTTGCTTATGTATACTATCATATTGTCTGCAAATAATGATACTTTGATTTCTTTCTTTTAGATTTGGATCCTCTTGATCTCCTCTAGTGCTCTTATTGCTCAAGCTAGAACTTCAAGTACTATATTGAATAGATATGGTCAGAGTGGACAGCCTTGTCTTGTTCCTGATTTTAGTGGAGTTGCTTTGAGTTTCTCTCCATTTAATTTGATGTTGGCTATTGGCTTGCTATGAATTGCCTTTATTATGTTTAGGTATGTTCCCTGTATTCCTGATCTCTCCAAGGCTTATCATGAAGGGGTGGTGGATTTTGTTAAAGGCATCAGATGTTATCAGCATCTAATGAAATCATGTGTTTTTTTTTTTTTTTTCTTTCAGTTTGTTTATATGGTTGATTACACTGGCAGATTTTTGTATGTTGAGCTATCCCTGCATCTCTGGGATGAAACCTGTTTAACCATGGTGGATAGAATTTTTTATGTGTTCTTGGATTCAATTTGCAAGTATTTTATTGAGTATTTTTGCATCAGTGTTCATGAGGGAAATTAGTCTGTAATTCTCTGTCTTGAATCTTTGTGTGATTTGGGTATCAGGGTAACTGTAGCCTCATAAAAAGAACTTAGCAATGTTCCTTCTGTTTCTGCTTTGTAGAATAAATTGAGAAGTATTGGTATTAGTTCTTCTTTGAAAGTCTGGTGAAAGTTCTGTGCTAAAACAGTATGGCCCTGGCCCTGTTTTGGTTGGAAGACTTTTGATGACTGCTTCTATTTCCTTAGGGGTCATAGGTCCATTTAAATTGCTTGTGTGATCTTGGTTTAACTTGGTGTCTATCAAGAAAATTGTCCATTTCTTTTAGGTTTTCCAATTTTGTGGAGTACAGGTTTTTGAAGCATGTTGTAGAATATTATTTTAAGATGTGTTACATTTGTTTATGTTGTGGAATATTTGTTTGATGATGCAAAGATGTGTTACATTCTTTTGTGTTGCATTTGTTTAACTCTGCGAAGCTATGTTACTGTGCCTGTCTAAAATACCTGATGGTCCAATAAAGAGTTAACGGCCAATAGCAGGGCTGGAGAAAGGATAGGCGGGGCTGGCAGAGAGAATATATAGAAGGAGAGATCTGGGAGGAAAAGAAGAAGGAGCAAGAGAACAAGGAAAAGAGGATGCTAGGGGCCAGCCACCTAGCCACACAGCCACCCAGCCTACAGCCACACAGCCACACAGCCACACAGCCACACAGCCACCCAGCCACACAGCCACACAGCCACACAGCCACCCAGCCACCCAGCCACACAGCCACACAGCCTACAGCCATCCAGCCACACAGCCACCCAGCCACACAGCCACACAGCCATCCAGCCATCCAGCCACCCAGCCACCCAGCCACACAGCCACCCAGCCACACAGCCACACAGCCACACAGCCACACAGCCTACAGCCATCCAGCCACACAGCCACCCAGCCACCCAGCCACACAGCCACACAGCCACACAGCCACACAGCCACACAGCCACACAGCCAGCCACGGAGTAAGAGTGAAAGTAAGATATACAGAAGCAAGAAAAGGAAAAAGCCCAGAGGCAAAAGGTAGGTGGAATAATTTAAAGTTAAGAAAAACTGGCAAAAACAAGCCAAAATAAGGCTGAGCATTCATAAGAAAGAATAAGCCTCCCTGTGTGTATTTATTTGGGAGAGGGGTGATGGACCGCCCAAAAAGCAAAAACAAACAATCGAAGTATGACCTAATGATTATTCGGAGTTCCTTGGTGTCTGTTGTTATGTCTCTCTTTTTGTTTCTGATTTGTTAATTTAGATATTCTCTCTCTGCCTTTTAGTTAGTTTGGATTTGATTTTCTTAAAGAACCAACTCTTTGTTTTACTGATTCATTGTATTATCCTCTATGTTTCTATTATATTGATTTCAACCCTGATTTGATTATTTCCTGTTGTCTACTCCTCTTGGGTGTGTTTGCTTCTTTTTGTCCTAGAGATTTCAGGCATGTTGTTAACCTGCTGATACGAGATCTCTGCAATTTCTTTATGTAGGCACTTAGTGCTGTGAACTTTCCTCTTAGCAACCACTTTCACTGTGTCCCATAAGTTTGGGTATGTTGTGCCTTCATTTTCATTAAATTCTAGGAAGTCTTTAATTTCTTTCTTTCTTCCTTCCTTCCTTTCTTTCTTTCTTTCTTTCTTTCTTTCTTTCTTTCTTTCTTTCTTTCTTTCTTTCTTTCTTTCTTTCTTTCTTTCTGCCTTTTCCCAACAGTCATTTAGTAAATAGTTGTTCAGTTTCCATGAATTTGTAGGCTTTCTATTGTTTCTGTGATTGTTGAAATCCAGCTTTAATCTGTGGCGGTCTGAAAAGATACAAGGGGTGTTCTTGTATCTGTTGAGACTTGCTTTGTAACCTAGTATGTGGTCAGTTTTGGACTAATTTCTGTGAGAAGCTGAGAAGGAAGGTATATTCTTTTGTGTTTGGGCGAAATATTCTATAGATATCTGTCAGATCCACTTAAGTCATAACATCTGTTACTTTCATTATTTTTCTGTTTAGCTTTCATCTGGATGACTTGTCCAATTGTTAGAGTGAGGTATTGAAGTTTCACAAAACTAATATTTCCCTTACAAACATGGGTGGCCTTGCAATTGTGGCATAGATGTTTAGAATTGAGATATTATCTTGGTGGAATTTTTCCTTTGGTGAGTATGAAGTGTCCTTCCCCATGTCTTTTGATTAATTTTGGTTGGATGTCTGTTTCATTAGATGTTAGAATGTCTGTGCCAACTTTCTTCTTGTGTATATTTGCTTGGAAATTCTTTTTCTAACTCTTTACTCTGAGGTAATGGCTATCTTTGATGTTGAGGTGTGGTTTTTATATGTAGCAGAAGTATGGGTCCTGTTTTCAAATCCATTCTGTTTCTTCTTATTGGATAATTGAGTCTATTTACATGAGAGATATCAGTTGAGAGATATCAATGACCAATGATTGTTGATTCTTGTTATTTTGTTGTTGTTAGTAGTGTGTGTGTATTTCCTTTTTCCTTTTTTAGGGTTTTGCTGGTATGAGATTATTTATTTCCTCTGTGTTCATGGGTATAGTTTACTTCCATGGGTTGGAGTTTTACTTCTAGTACCTTCTGTAAGGCTGGATTTGTGGATAGACATGTGTTAAATTTGACTTTGTCAAGGAATGTCTTATTTTCTCTATCTTTTGTGATTGAAAGTTTTACTGAGTATAATAGTCTGAGCTGGCATCCATGGTCTCTCTAGAGTCTGTGAGACATCTGTCCAGACCCTTTTGGCCTTTAGAGTCTCCTTTGAGAAGCCGAGTGTAATTCTAATAGCTCTGACTTCATATGTTAATTGACCTTTTCCCTTTCAGCTTTTAATATTCTTTCTTTGTTCTGTATGTTTAATGTTTTGATTTTTACATGATGAGAGGACTTTTATTCTAATCCAACCTATTTGATGTTGTATAAGCTTCTTGTATTTTTATAGGCATCTCCTTCTTTAGGTTAGGAAATTTTTCTTCTGTGATTTTGTTAGAAATACTTTCTGGGCCTTTGAGCTAGGAACCTTTTTCTATTCCTATTATTCTTACATTTGTTTCTGTTTTTTTCATGGTGTCCCAGATTTCCTGGATGATTTCTGTCAGGAACTTTTTAGATTTAACATTTTCTTTGATGGATGTATCAGTTTTTTCTATGCCTGAGATTCTGTCTTCCATCTCTTGTATTCTGTTGATGATGCTTGCGTCTGTAGTTCCTGTTCGCTTACCTAGGTTTTCCGTCTCCAGGATCCCCTCAGTTTGTGTTTTCTTTATTGCTTCTATTTCTGTTTTCAGGTCTTGAACAGTTTGATTCATTTCTTTTACCTGCTTTTTTCCCCTTGACTTTCTTTAGGGGATTTGTTAATTTCCTCCAATTGTATTATGTTTTCCGAGATTTCTTTAAGGCATTTATTCATTTTCTCTTTAAGGACCTCTATAATCTTCATGAAGATGGCTTAAAGGTTATTTTCTTCTGCTTCAGCTGTGTTGGAATTTTCTGGGCTTGCTGTAATAGGATAGCTGGGCTCTGGTGGTTTCATATTGCCCTGGTTATTGATTGCGTTTTTCCACTGGCATCTAGGTGTCTGGGTTTGGGATAAATATAGGTCCTGGAGCAAATTTCTGAGTTTGTGTCTGTTGGATATGGGTTTTGTTCTTTGTTTTCTGTTTCTTCTTTAGCCAGTGGTCTAGCAGGGGGTCTCCATCAGACTTGGGGGCTAGACTTTTAGTAGTAGCATGGCCTTTGGTCCATCAGGGGATGTTTGCTCTTCTAACTGGTGTGGCCTACACCTGAGCTGTGGGTATTTGCCTGTGTAGGGCGAGAGCATAGCAGCAGGAGCAGGTAGGTGGTAGGTCCAGTGGGAATGGGTGAGGAGCTATCAGAAGCCTGGATCTTTGAGCTATGAACTGATTTAGTGGGATGGTTAAAATGGCAGGTGGGCTACCTGTTTTGGCTGGTGTGTCCTGCACCTGAGCAGTGGATGTCTGCAACCTGTTCATGGAAGTGGGGTTGGGTAGGTGGAGGTGGGGGTGATGCCAGGGCCTTGGGTCTTTGGGCTTGAAACTGAGGTAGTTGGAGGGTTCAGAGTGCAGGTGGGGGCTCTTACCTGTTCTGACTGGCCTAGGCCTGTGTTTTTAAAAAATCATATTATATAGTTGCCAGAAAGAGTTGGAGAGGGAAATTTAAAAGATTCACTTAATCAGCCTCATGAGCAAAGGAACACATTGTTTTTACCAGTGTGTTTGTGTCACACCTTACTCAACCTAGGCTACCAAACAAGACCTTGACTCAAAAAACCAATAATAATATTGAAATACAATAAACCAAGGAATATGATTCTACTCTCCTGTCATTATGAGGCATCCCTGCACTGTTGCTTTCATGGCTTTTAATAATTTGTAAGCTCCCATTGATGAAATGCTTAAGGCATGAAAGGTACAAAGTGTCCAGGTTCTAGCATTTACTACCACCTTTATATGGTTATAAGTTCACTTGCATTTGTAAGGAATCATAGAGATGCCTTATATTCCTCATCCTATTTCCCTACATAGTAGTGTTATAACCAGAAAACTATCGAGACTATTTATTTGCATATTTAAGTTTTAATTAATTTATAGATGTATATTTGTATATGTGTATTTAATTTTATACCATTTGATTCTATGGGTATATTCTTAGAATGGCCACCATAGTCAAGCTGCAGAACCATTTCCCCACATAGAGCTCTTGTCCCATTTTTTTATAACCATAATCGCCTCCCTTTTAAATCCATGACTGTTACTAGTCTGTGTTCACTCTGTAATTTTATGATGACACAGCGATACATGGTAAATGCTTTTGAGGTTGTTATTTTACTTCAATATCAATCTTCAGATTCCTGTAAGTGGATATGTAGTTCATTCCCCTTTATTGCTAAGTAGGAGTCTTCCCATGGGAAGACCTTAGCTCCCCTTTGCCATTTATTATTTGTATGCAATAAGTTGCAAGGACTTGCAGCTCCAGAGGGTTAAGAAGGCTTGGTTTCAAATGTTGAAATGCACTAAAAGAGCCAACAGAGCAAGGCAGATGTGTGTAGCTTAACCATTCCATTAGAATGATGAAATGTGTGCTTGAGCATTGTCCCAGTCACACAGCAGTGATTCTCAAATATGAAAGGTGAGAAGTAACAGCTTTCTGCAAGTGTTCAAAGAAGGTAACTCATTAACAAGTTTCTTCTGGAAAACTGGACCTACTGAATTCTCATCTCCCAAATGAAAACAGAACAGTTAAGTATAATTAAGAAATCAAAGGGGTTTCTATTACCTCAAGACTGCTTTTAAAGTATCTGTCAACACCTTGAGGGGCCTAGCACACACCTCTACCTCTTTGTGACTCTCTATCCCTCTTCTTTACACATAGTGTTTGTATCAGCTTTCCTTTGATGAATTAGTTTGTGATTGAAAAAAATCTATAAACATCAGATCTATTGCCTCACATTATATAACTGAATGAGAACCTTTCAGCCAAAGTTTATTCAAACTCGTTTTTATGGAAATGGTTCCTTCCTTGTATTTAGATGAACTCTAGGTCTAGTTCCATAGCATTTCTGGTCAATGACTGGTAATAGGAAGATCTTTTAATTTCTATAGTTTTAAAAAGGAAACTGAGTTAGTTAATAGAGACTCAGTGCCTAGTAGTGTTGTGGTTTCTTCTTGTATTTGCTGTTCAAGTGGTCAGACTGTCCTGGATACCTAGAGTGACATTATCAACTAAATGTTAATTACAGAGCTTCAGTCTCATCTGTGATGAACCTGGATGCAGGAGGAAAGAGATGGGGCAGAGAGGTTCTTAGTGGAAATGTACCGATGGTAAGATGTCATTGGCATGCATGCCTCATAAAGCTGATGGGGTCATTCTACTCAACCACTGCTGGATTCTGGTGAGATGGCTACTGTACCATCTCACTGTTACGTCTTTGGAGTATGACATTGTCTTTGGGGTCATGAAAAGTGATTCCACATTTTCTTAGGTTCTTAAACTTTATCCTTTACACAGGCATACAGGGAGACACAGACACAGAGAAACATACAGACACAGACTCACAGGCGCACATGCACATCCATACATATACTCACTGCTCCATGGTATTTATTACTTATCTTGTTCCCTCAACTCAGATGATCATATTCATGTCTAATTTATGACTCTTCACATTATCCTAGTTAGCATTAATTACCAACTTGACACAGTTCAAAAGTCATCTGAGAGGAAAGCCATGATGAAGAGCATGTCTGTGGAGGACTGTCTTGATATTAATTACTATACGAGGGCCCATCCCATTGTGAGTGGTACCACCCATACATAGGTAGACTAGGGCTGAATAAGATAGCTGAAGAAAAGAAAACCCTCAACAAGTGGTATTCTCTATGGTTTCTGCTTCAAGTTGCTGCCTTTGTGTTCCTGCCCTGACTTTCCTCAATGATGGGTGTGACCTGGAAATGTAACCTCAAATAAACCCTCTTACCACATCCTGCATAGATTGGTCCTGGAAACTTGACTGGGATAGTGAGAAGATGAAGAAAGGACAGACACACAGACACACAGACGGAAGAGCTTGGGTCAGGTGGACTGTACTAAATCTGATGGAGTTGCACCTACTATCCAAATACTGAGGAACTCAGTACTTTCATTATATACTGCAGAGTGAGGATTTACCTAGTCTCCAAGGGAGATATCTGTAGGGGACCATCTTAGGTTACAACCATCAGGGAAGAAGCTGTCCTTTTGCACACACTGGTCAGTCATTTGTAAACTCCTATACTTGCACACACTATCAACATTTGACATCCCTCTGAGTCTCACCACAGGGAAAGGCCTTGCCAAATTCTCCTGGGTCTGAGGCATTGGTCCTTGCCAAGGCCATGCTCATGTCAAACTATATATAGTCACTCAGGACTTCATCTGTTCTTTATACATCCACTCAAGGCTTCCTCAGCTTCTCACACCCTTTCTTTCTCCGAAGTTGCCATTGGTCAGAGTGTTTTATCACGGTAATAGAAAAATAACTAGTACACAGTCCACTGGACATTCAGGCTGCATCTCCAGCTTTTCTAAAGACATCATAGAGGGAGGACCTTCCTGTCACAATCTCTCTTTACATCATTACTGTTTCTTGTGGGCAGCAGGCTGACCATAGTCCTGGTTTTCATACTGGCTTCCAAAAATTTCCTGAGGATATTCTTCAAGAGTTTCACTGAAGACACGATACATGAGCTCGAGACAAGAACTAAGTCTCATCTCCCTTTTAAAAACCCAGTCCTTAAATCCTCTTCCCGACCTTTCAGAACATTGGTATCAACAAAGAGTTAAGACTATGAAATCTAGTTTTTTGTTGTTTTAAATTTTTTTCATGATTTATTTTTTTTATGTGCATTGGTGTTTTGCCTGCATATATGTCGATGTGAGGGTGTCAGATACCCTAGAACTGGAGTTACAGACAGATGTGAGCTGCCATGTGGGTGGTGGGAATTAAAACTGGGTCTGTTGGAAGAGCAGCTGGTGTTGGAAGAGCTCTTAACTGCAGAGCCAACTCTTCAGCCCTGAAAACAGGTTTTTGCTTAGCTCATTTGAGTATATTGTGTTGACTCTTGTCTCCCTGCCCAAGTTAGGTTTCTGTTGCTGTGATAATGTGCCAAACAAAACCAACTTAGGGGACAAAAAGGTTTATTTGGTTTACAGATACGGTCCATTATTGGAGTAAGTCTAGGCAGGAACATGGAGGCAGGAATGAGGATACCATCATGGAACTCTGCTTACTGGATTGCTTTCCAGCCCATATTTTGCCTTCTTATATAGTCAAGGCCTAAATATTAGGGATGGTTCTGCCAACAGTGGACTCCTCTGTCAATTAGCAATCAAGAGAATTCACCCACACATGTCTCCAGGCTAATCGGATGGAGTCAATTTTTTAGCTGAGGCTCCCTCTTCCCAGGTGTGTCAAATTGGCATTAAAACTAATTAGTTAAAAATGTGGAGATATTAAAACCTGCTTAGATAGGACTTCAACAGAAATGGAAACTAGAGTGTATCCATTTTATTACTCTGTTATATAAAAACCTTCTTGAGTTTTATTACTGGTGAGATTATAGCTATGTTTTATTATGAAAACATTACATATTTCTCATGTATTTTCCCCAAGTACTCTTACTGACTTGAGAAGGAACCAGATGTGTTCCTGTTTGTGAGTCCTTCAGAAGACTCATATATTCGTGTGATCCAACCTTACAACCTCTGTGGGATACTTTATCTTATAAAGAAATATAAGATTTAAGAAGATCAAATCCCCCTTTTAATTTCTCAGAGACTTCTTTACTGGCTTAGAGTTTTCTAGGTTGAATTATGTCCCTTGGAGAACATAACTCATATTTTGCTGTTAGACATTTATCCTTGAGTATCTATTTATTTCTCAGTAGTTGGGGATAAAAACTAAAAAAAATTTATGGGAAAAAATGAATGAACCTTGATTACAATTTATTTTTCATATTGTCATGTGTTAAGGGTTAATATGGTAAAAATATGTCAATTTCTCCATTTCCTTAATGTGCAAGTAATAGTAGCTTGAATCTATAAATAAATGAACCTATTATGATTCAGATGCTGTGAGTGACAGCTCCTCTCCTCTGATTACTAGAGTTACTTAATACATTTCATGTGTGTTTTAAGTCAGTGCTGTGACATCTTCTGCAGGAAGGAGGGAGGCAGGCTTATTATTTCCACTGAAATATACCATCATCTCACAACACAGCACAGCTAATGGTTCCCCTCCAAAAAACTGTGAAGCTAAGATTTTTGTAAACTAGAAAAAAACACCTTCCATGTACTTTTGCTAACTGGGTATTGGTTAGCTAGTTGGTTTTTCTCTGTGAACAGCTGTTGAAGACCTTCAGCTTGAGTAGGGATAGGGACTTGATAGTGTTTGCACCCAGTATGTGACAGTGGAGTAATCTTCCCTAAATATGCTAATTCCAGTGCTGTGGATATCGCTCTATGTAAATAAAGTTCTGATTGGCCAGTGGCCAGGCAGGACGTATAGGCGGGACAAAAGAGAAGAGAATTCTGGGAAGTAGAAGGCTGGGGAGAGACACCGCCAGCCGCCGCCATGAAAAGCAACATGTAAAGACACCAGTAAGCCACAAGCCATGTGGCAAAGTATAGACTAACAGAAATGGGTTAATTTAAGATAGAAGAAGCAGATAGCAAGAAGCCTGCCATGGCCATACAGTTTCTAAACAATGTAAGTTTCTGTGTGCTTTCTTGGTTGAGTCTGAGAGACTGTGGGACTGGTGGGTGAGAGAGATTTGTCCTGACTGGGTCAGGCCGGAAAACTCTAACTACAAATTCCCCTTCTCAGTCATGGAGGGAGTAAACCTGGGGAAGGCTTCTCATCTTTGCAGATAGTTACTGTCAGTGGATTTGCTAATTTTTTTCTTAATAAAACCTATTACTTCACAGTAATGGGAATATCACTACTACCTTCCTTAGTTGGGCAACATAAAAATGAAAACTACGTTTGAAATAGCAAAAGGTTTTATCACTTAGATTAAACTTAAAATTCTACTATCTAGATTAAAATTAAGTTTCTACTATCTAGATTGAAATTAAAATTCTAACATCTAGTTGAAAGTTAAAATTCTCTTATTTAGATTAAAATTAAATGTCTACTACCTAGATAAAATTGTAGTTACTAGGTTAAAATAAAAATGCCCATACCTAGTACCTAAATTGTAAACTTACTTTTGGAGCTATGTACAGTTTGGAAAATGAGCTAGGTCTTGCAGACAATCACCATGAAATAACTTTATTCTTTATTATCTTTTCTTTATTGCCTGTCTTCCTCACCAGCAGCCATACACCTTGAACACAATTTTGTGTTTTTAATGATTGTTCCTTAGATGCCTTAAAAAGCACTGAATCCATAGTAGATATACAAACAGCTGTTGAATATTCTTAGCCTGATACATGCAAACAGGAATTTTAGAAAAAATTTTTATTCACTTAGCTAGAGGTTTTCAAACTATATAGCCATTTGTGTCAGAATCTGTTGTTACCATCTTTATTACAGATGCCACTGACACCATCCTCATGGCCATCATCACACTTCTCTCTTACAGATTTCTTATACAACATGTCTCTTTTCTAGTAATATTTGATTTATGATCTCATTAAAACCATACTACAAGCTTACTTGTATAATCCTCATCTTCTTTACAAACAAAGAATTTAAAACAGCAAAACAGAAAAATTTAGGCATTTGTCTCTTCTGAAAAAGAAACAGAATTAGACTTGGCTTATTGCACATCTGATCTTTTATTGTGGTTATGGTAGGAAGTGACTCCACACCACATATATCCTTTTGGTTGTACAAGAGGGATTTTTTTTTTTGGAAGGAAGGGTATCCAGGGATTGCATCCAAAGCCTTGTACATATCAAACATGTTTGTCACAGAGATAACCCAGCATAATACTTCTATTTATTTCTATTTTCATTGCTTTCATTCCAATTGCTCAATTACTGGTATCTTTGGAGGTATAAGGTGTTGAAAGGGAAATAAAATGTTATTTGAGTTAGATTAACCAAGAGAATAAACATATACACAAACACGGAAGCACACCATACCACACCCCTACATATCACACCATATAACTCACAAACACACACCACACACCACACCCACACCACACAGACACACACCACATCACACATTTCACACCACACACTTCTCTCACACACTCACCACATCACACACTTAGATATCTCAATATCAATAAATCTAGGAATAGGGATTTATTTATAATTAGGCGACTCTCCACCCATGATGCATATCCAGATTGCCCAACTTCCTGAAAACTGCATATTCCCAGGTTCCATCCCAGAACTATTAAGTCATACTCTCTTAGGAGGGGCCAAGGCATCTGATTAAAGAAAAACAAGTGCCATGTTGTGGTTTTTGTATGCAAATTGTTTCAACACTTAACATAGATCTGGGAAGTGGTGACTTGATGGCCTACTCTCCTGAGCAGCAGATATTAGGTACACCTTTGGCAAAGCAGAGGGAGCTAAAATAATGGCTGCCTGGACAACTCCCATGTTTTTGCAGTTGTATGCAGTGGGTATTTGTTGAGTATTTAATGTTTGTATCATAAGGTATATAAGATCCTACACTTCCTCAAATACGGAAATATGAAGAAAGCTCCAGCAATAGACCTGTTTTATTTTTCCTTTAAATTGAAATCCCAAAGTAGATACATTGTGTCTACAAAACACTCAGCTGCTCACCTTGTAGTTTTTTTGTTCACCCATCAAGTGTTGCATGAAGGTGAAGGACTGAGAAAAGAGGAATCAAAATAAAAAGTGCAATGTACATGTCACAGATGTGTGAGTTACTCGCCTTTTCTGATTAGTGAGAGTGCTGGTTGGTTTTCTGTCAAGAGTGATCTAGGAAGAGTCAACCTAGTTTAGGAAAATGCCTCCATCACATTGACTGGTTGGCATTTGATGATTGATATGGGAAGTCCCAGCCTTCTGTAGGTAGTTCCACCCCTTAGCAGATTGTCTGGAATTATATAAGAAAGCAGGCTGAGTTATATAAGAAAGCAGGCCAAGCAAGCCATGAGAAAGCAAACCAGTAAACATTTTTCTTCATGGATTCTGCTTCAGTTCCTGCCCTGAATTCCCTCAGTGATGAGCTGTATCAGGAATCACAAAATGAAACAGCATCCTTTCTTCCCAAGTTGGTTTTGGTCAGTATTTGTCACAGCAATAGAAAGCAGACTGGAACAGTGATAAGGCAATGGAATTTGAAAAATCAGTATCTACATGAGTTCACCTAGAAGCAAAGGATTATGTGCACAGTTATAATTATTTTTGACTGTTACATTTTACATATTTCCTTACTTATCCTTAAAGAAAACAAACATCTTTCTTTCCCAGGGTTTACTTAAGTGCTAATTCCTGGCATCAGTGTTTGTAAAGGTTTGCATCTGAGCATTTCTACAGGAGTCTTATTGATCTTTCCATCTGTGCTGCCATCTAATATCTCTGTGTTACACAGTCATGAAGTTCCACAATGATGTGGTCAGTGGCCAAGTTCATCTGCAGAGATGGTTCTGTAAAATCAGAAAAAGCTGAAAAATGTATCATGTCTTACTATTTTGCCTTGCCTGTATTTAGATAACTTGGCTTCTCAAATACTTAACCTTGTGTTACTATTGCCTGCAGTATTCATGGCATTAGCAGGCTATGAAGGTCTGTGGTTACCTAAAACCAACAGCTAGAGCCTAGTAGATCAGTAGGCAGAACCAGCTACATCTGCATAAATATACACAAGCCTAGTGTTGCATGCTCAGAATATGTGCCAGAGGTTAGACGGCATGTGAGTCTACTTCTTTCGCTACATCACCATCCCTACCCAACTCACTGAATACATTTCCCAATTTTCCCTTCCCATACCATCTTTTTTTTTTTTTTTTTTTTTAAGCCCAAGATGGCTTTGAACTCACAGAGATCCGCCTGGCTCTGCCTCCCAAGTGCTGGGATTAAAGGCGTGAGCCGGCTCCATACCATCTTATTCTTTCCTCTGATTTCTGGGCTAAACAATTAAGAGAACTGTAAAGAACAGAAACTATCCTGTGGCAGGTAACATTTTCCTTCACTTTCTCTGTAGAAAGTGAGCTGTAGCTCACTTCTTAGCAGCATGAAATAGATCTCCCTCTTGTTTAGTAGTGTTTTAACATCTGATGTCTGTCTCTGGAACTTGGAAAGCAGCTGTGCGAACATATTTGCATAAGATAGCTCTTTACAAAACACAGTGTATTAGTCATTTTTCTGTGGCTGTGATAAAATACCATGACCAAAAACAACTTATAGAAGGATGAGTTTATTGGGGCACATGGTTCTAGACAGAGAGTCCATAATGGTGGGGATAGGCATGGAGGCAGGCAGCTGAAGCAGGAGGCTGAAAGATTACACCTTCAACTGCAAACAAGAATTAGAGAGAGCAAACTGAAATGTGGTGAGGCTATAAACACTTGAAGCTGCCCCAATAATGTAATTTCTCCAGCAAGGACACACCACCTCCCAAAATAGCACTGCCAACTGGGGCTGAGTACTCAAATATTGGAGTCTCTGAGGAACACTTACTAGTCAAATTATTATTCACAGATATAATAGCCTCCTCACTACTATTGCTAAGATCCCACCAAAGGCTCCTAAGAGCATTAGGAGTTGTGAATCATCACTTAGCAAGCTCCCAAGCATGAATCTCCCCTGCCTCTAGGGAAGAGGCATGCAGCATGGGGCCAACCAAGCTAGTATTCATTGAGGATTTCCTTTAAATGTTCTAATTAGGTCCTTCTTCGAGAACTTAATTGTCATGTTTTTCATGAGTTTATTTTTCTACTGTATCTTAGACTGTGTCCTTGGACTGAAGAGACTGCTTAGTGATTCAGAGTTTTAAGAGGACCTGAGTTTCGTTCTCGGTACCCACATCAGTGGTTCACAACTGTCTGCAACTCCAGCTCCAGGGAATCTGACATTTTCTGGCCTCTATGGGCACACCTGTGATATACATTCTCTCACACACATACACTTAAATAAAACTGATTCTAAAAGTCTTGAAGAACACCATATCCCTTATTTGACTCACTTTGATTCTGCCACATGAATTTAGAATATTAGTAAAATGTGTTAACTATCCCAGCACTCGGGAGGCAGAGCCAGGTGGATCTCTGTGAGTTCGAGGCCAGCCTGGGCTACCAAGTGAGTTCCAGGAAAAAGGCACAAAGCTACGCAGAGAAACCCTGTCTCAAAAAACCAAAAAAAAAAAAAAAATGTGTTAACTATTTTCAAGGTGTAGCCTAGAATGTGAAATGGCCTTATTAATAAACACCAGAGATTGTGCTAATGGAGAGATGCATATCACTTACATTATTTTAATGCCTGTGTAGTAAAATGCTTCTGCCAGGTTTTCTCTCACTTTCTCTTTTGAATAGGAATTTTTAGATCCACCACAATTGTTTCATTTAATTAAATTGTTTCTGTTAATTACAAACTAATATGCTTCTATTAATGAAGAGATGAGTCCCTTAGAAATAGATTTGTATATTTATATATATTTATTATATAGAGTCTTGTACAATTAGTCAGAATATGTTGTAGTTTTTTGTTGTTGTTGTTTTCCTTTTCTATAATTGTATATTTCATCTCTTCATTCTGAATGCAATGCTTTGAATTTTAAAGGACAAACACTTTCTAAACCAAGCCCTGCTAATAATGTCACCAATATGCAATGACTTTTAGAATACTATCTTCACGTTTACTCATTTCTCTAAGAAGTCAGTCATTTGAAACATATCTAATAACTTTTGTAATTTTGTTGGTGATGTTTTCCTGTGTTAATTTTATTTCAAGCTGGTATATAAAATGACAACACATATTTCATACTTTATGTGATGCTAAGTAGTTGACAGGCTATTTTAATGCTTATATTTTTATAAACTCTGTGTAGAACATGAGGACTAATTCTTGTGCAGTTTCTAGTGTCCATTTCTTTACAGCTCCTTAATGAAAGTTAGTTTGTCATCTTGATTCCTCTGCTGATCATATATTTACCCAATTAACTCTAAAGGCTGAACATAAACTGTATTCACTAATATTCTCTGTGACATTTGAAAAGGAAAAAAAATCTGTGAGCTATTTATATTTGTATTTAAATCCAAGTCTAAGTTCTTGTACAGTACTCACACTTAGTATTAGATATTTTCTGTAACTACTGAATTCTAAGCCACTGTGTAGGACTTTAGGTTCATCTTCGATACAGTATATTCTTTAGAAATAATGCCCTCAAATGATAAAAACTCAAATCATGAGTCAATACTTTCTCTGAACTAGTTTCCTGTGATAATTAGAATTTTTTGAGAAAATGTGTGCAGCTGAGTTTGAGGTGATATATTTGTTCACCTCTGGAACTTTACATTTTCTAGAGTTTTATCCCCATGTCCACCCAGAATGCCTTTTTCATTTTGATTTTTTGTAAACATCTGAACAGACCTGAGCTTATCTTCTATAACTTCTTAAAGGCAAGAAGCCTAATCTTGGAGAGGGATGACTGACTAGAACCTTGCTTTCTGGCATTTTCTGTGTTTGCTCTGTGGAAGAACACATGGGAGAATGCTTGACTTTGAGGGTTTAGTTTGAGGGTCCCATACATTTTGTGTAGACTTTTCGTCCATGGGAAGACACTTAAGATAACAGACATCTTAGAAGTATGAAGTTTGCCTTCCTGCACAACAGAGACTAAGGGCTGTCTGCAGTATTTTTTCCTTTCTTTGTAAATTACCATTTTGTAAAGTTGAAGTTCTGCAAAGGCAGGACAGTGGGAACAGAATGATGAACGGAACAGAACAAAACTTTTTCAGGTTTCACACGGGATTTGGACTCTTCCTGATGTCCTGTGAGTGGCAGCATCTACCTCAGTAAAACATTTCCTAAAATCTAGTCTCTGTGTTTTCAGCTAGACGTCACTATTCTTGGTGTTTGGTTAGGTTTTAAGCCTTTATTGAATGTTATGTGGATCCTGTGGCACCCCTGCTCTCCAAGCTGTGGTTTGAGGCAGAAGCACTGTTTATTACCATCTGTGAAGTCGAGGAGAGTAGTGCTCCTTCTTTTATTTTCACCTTAGCAAGTGGTACAACTTACTGCATGGGTATTCTGTTTGTGATTTGGGCTGAGTTTCAATTATCCTGGTTCTAGTATCCAAAGTAACAAAAAACAGGCTTCAGTATGTACACTCTATATGAATAAATCTGTTGTTCTTTTGTGGACAGTTATATCCTGGGGATAGAGTGAAGTTCCTTTCTGGGAGCTTGAGGTTTATCCTGTAATATTCACAGAACTCTCTGGAGCCAGACAATGAATGTAGGCATAGAATGATTTGTAATCATACCTTATCTGACTGTGATCACCTTTTATATACCATATGGTGTATGAGAGGATGTATACCTTTTTCCTGGTGAAACATGAGAAACTAGTCTATAGCGCTATTTTAATTCTTCATTTTTGCCAATCCAGAAGTTTGTTTGTTTCCTCCCAACTCAGAGCAACATTTATGGAACACATGCTGTAGGCCAGGTGCTGTTCTAGGTACCAGGAATACATTGTGGATAATATGAACAAAGCTCCTGCCTTTCTGACTTTACTCTGACAACCCTTGGGGATGAGGTTAAAGAACACAAGCACGATCAGTGCAGAGAGGAAGCTCAGCATCAAGGAAACCAAGAGACATGAGGGAGAAAAGGGTCACATGGGACAGTCAGAAAGGGGCTTCTGAGGAAGGTGACATTTAATGAGGATGAGGTAGCAATAGAAGTACTGAGGAGACATCTGAAGCAAGAGTGAACAAGGGTGTAGGTGAGAGAAGAAGCTATGAAATCAGGCAAAACCTAAGGATAAGAAAGGCAACCTGAGCAATGCCTAATAGTATCCAGTGATTTAGATCATGATAAATTCTAAAGACCACACTGCATCTATTATCCCATCAATTAATGATAGGGAAAAACAATGATTTTTTTTCCCCTTGTCTTATGGAATTGAGCATGGGGCTTACACATGCTAGGCAAATGCTGCACCATTAAGCCGCATCCTCTACCTTCTTTCTACACTTTACTTTGAGATAGAATCTTAGGCTGGTCTAGAATTTATTGTAGCACAGAATATTCTTGAACTGTGATTCTCCTATTTCAGGCTCTTGACTATCTTGGAAAATAGATATGCACTGAGCCTGGCTGTATCTCATTTATTTCAACAAAACTTTAGGACATAAATTCATGGATTTGTTTGGATATTAGACCTTGTCTGCACCATACACAGTGCTATAGAAAGTGTCTAACTAGGCAGCACAGGGACCTGCACATACTTGGATACCTTAGTGACCATCCTAGTTGAAGCAAGAACATTACAAGATGGGAAACAATGGAAAGATCTGAAAACACTGGTGTTGTGGGTCCTAGTTGCTTTTAATGTGCCAGATAAGTTCTGTCTTGCTTTTCCCAGATTCTTTTGGGACTGTTTTCTGTCTTTAACAGAGAAGCTGATAGGAAACTATGCTTCTTCCTGACCGTAACATAAGAATTAGGAGTATTGAGGATATTGATGTCATTCTTGTCTCAGAGTTGGACTAGAGCAGACTGACTGAGCAGGAAATCCTTTATATCTGATTTTTGTTAACATTATCTCTTAACTACTTAATTTCATAACTTTATTCCAACCTATCCTATGCCATGTGTCTATTCCTGAATAGTTTCTAGTTGGTTTTCATTATTAGGTGGAGTTCCAGTTGATCAAGTTCATGAGAACTGAGCTAGGAAACACTGAACCATTTCTCTCAAAGGAGATATAGGGTTTAGTTTCTGCAAGTATCTAGCCTAACATAAAGTTGCCCATAATTTAGTTTTATCTACATTTATAGTTAAGGGGTGCTGATATTTGTTGCTTATATGTCATTGTTGAATTTAAAACTAACAATGTAGTCATCTCAAGCTCATCTGTACATTCATTTCCCCCAAAGTGCATTGCATTCTTGTGCTTAGAAACTATAGATAGTGCCTCAATGTTAAACTTGGAGCCCAATTCAATAGCAAATTCACAATTTAAAAGAACAACAAAAAAAATCCTACTAAATAGACATTGAAATGATACCTGTCTCCAGCGAGAGTGGAAAGAAGAAGGCTGAGCCTGGCTTGGCTCATCCTAAGATGGGAACACACACACATGAAGTGACTCAGATCTCACTGGGCAGGTGTAAGTGGCTGCACAATCTCCACACATACTGACTTTGTGGTTACAAATGTTTCAGTGAGTAGGCATATTTGCAACTAAGGATCTAGGAATAGTAAAAATTGACTACAAATTGTTCCATCTATGGAGAGCATTATTAGGTAAATAAGAGAGCTATTATCTTTTCCCACTCTCTTCAAATTAATGATTTTTTTGAAAAACAGTAGAAAAACTTTATTCAAAGTGAAATGATAATATAGATAAGAAAGGAATACAGTGTCAATATTGACAGTGGGACACATGGGTGAAGGTACTCAGGAGTTCTGATTAGTGTTTGAGGCTTCCTTTTGTTAGGCTCAGGAGAAAGACCACCTTTAGAAACCAAATTCATTATTCCTTATGGATATCAGTCTCCAGTCAGTACTTCCATTTATTGTTAGTTATAGGCAAATAACTCTGTGTAAGATTTACTATCATTTAAAAACATGCTTATTAAATATTTAGGAAAATGAACATATATTTAAGAACATATATCATATTTATGTACACAAAAAGAGAGCATGCAGGCAAGCAGGAGAGGAACACAGGAATGGAGTTTACAGAAGAAAATCACTTTTAAGCCAGGCATGGCAGTGCACACCTTTAATTCCAGCACTCAGAGGCTGAGGGAGGCCAATCTCTGAAGTAGAGGGCAACCTGGTCTACAAAGTGAGTGCCAAGATACCCATCATTGTTACAGAGAGAAACCCTGTCTCAATTCCCACCACAACATTCACTTTTAAAAGTAATGTCTATCATAATTATTCATGTGGTAGTGTGGTTGCCTGCTTAAAAATTCTTTGAAGTAAATAAAATTGACTTAACCTTTTGTTTACAATCAATTAAAATGAAAAGTACTCATAATTAATGCTATCTTAACGTGGTTTTAAAATGCAGTTAATGGGAGTCATCCATCTTCTGACATAGTTAATTTAGTTCTTGCCATGCTTGTAGCTGCTGAATTTGAATATCATTATGTATTACAAGAACATGCTTTGCAACGCCATTTTCTTCTTCTAAATATCAAAGTCAGTGGGACACTTGCTCACTATATTCTTGGTTCTTGGTCCATTTATCAGAATGAATTCACTAATTCATGGCATCTAAAAGTACTAAATCGCACAGGGAAGTACATATTGTGCTTGGGTGGTTTATTCCAGGGCATTGTGAAGTTGGCTGTTAGTAAGACTGAGAAATGATTCTTCTTTGAAATAAGTTATTGTTTTACATTATATTTCCTTCTTTGAGAATTGTTTATTGACGTATCTGTGGAAAACTGAAACCTATGGCCATTTCAGCTGGCCATTTCCTTTCACATGGGAATAGAAATTGACATTCTTTCAGTCTTTTGATCTTTAGGCTCTAACTCAATGTTGCAGTCATAAGCCTGATAGCTGCTCTTTCAAATCACTGTTACATACTGTTGAAGATGTAGTGAAATAGAAAGATGTGTCTTATGGTGATATTTATTTGTGCTGAAATGTGATTTTATTTGTATGTTAATAAATGAAGTTGCCTGGAGATCAGAGGTCAAAGCGAGCCATAAGTAGAGTCAGGCGGTTAAGGGCACATGCCCTTAATCTGATCACATGGCAGGCAGAGTCTCAGTGTGGTCAAGAACACAGCCAAATATAGTAACAGGAGTCTTTAATCCCAGTACCAACCACAGAGACCCGGATGTCTATATAGACAGGCAGTGATGAGGAAGTCATGCTGCTGGGCTTAGAACCAATGAGAAAGCCGAACAGGAAAGCAATAAAAGTGCAGGATAGGCAGGAAGAGGTCTCTCTCTCTGGGGAAGCTACTGCTGGTGATAAACTACAACTAGTCATGGCTCTTGCTCTGATCCCTTTGGCTATTAACTCTGTATTTGGCTCTATGTTTCTTATTTAATAAGACTGTTTAGAAATTAACCTACAGTGTCTTGCTTGTCTTCAAGACATCTATGATGTAGAAAATGAGCTAAGATTAACATGACTGGGACATAGCTCAGAAGGCCACGTAATACAGAATCTCATTTCAGTGCTATGAATGGACAGATGAAGGGAGCTACTTTGTAGGAAGAAAGGGTACAGGACCATTTAGACTACAGCTTGAATCCTGAGTGTGATCTACTAAGTAGAAAGGAAATGTGTCTCCCAATCAGTTTTATTATAGCAAGGCAAATAATAAGGAAAAAAAATTGGGAAAGATGGAATGATAATTTGACCTTTGTGATTCAGACCTTTCATGCCAGGTGATGCGGTGGCATAGTGATATGATAGTGACAGTGATATAAATTCAGTGAATCTGGAGTGCTGAGACACTAGAGGAAAAATAATCAATTAGGAATTGTTGTATGGTGTCAAGGAGGCAGATGAGTAAATCTAACACAGATGATGAGTGGCAGTGAGGGGCATTATTTAGAAAAGCTGTTTGCAGTGTGATGCTTTTCCTTTAACTGAAAAAGTCTTTGATGCAAGTTCTGGGCTTTTATGTAGCATTTATTTCTGATAAATGGCCAATTTTGTTCTGGTTTTTACTTGTAATGGGAGAATGTCTGCAGAATTAGTAAGATACAATATATGTAATAATTTTTTAAAAAATCTAAGGACAAATATTTCCTTAGCTATGAAGGTTGGAGTCTGTTCTCAACCTGAGACCATAGTGGTGGTTACAGTACAAATGGAAATCAATTTCATTAGTTGTTGAAGTCCATAATTAGGAAATGGAAAGACTTTTAGCACTAGACTTCCCATTAAAAGAACAATTATTTACCAGACATCCTCACTGTTATTTTACCTTCCTCCCTCCTCTTTCCGTGTTAATCTTCCCATCCTCCCTAATGAGAGCTCACTCCTTATTTTCTCCACCAAATAACTTGTATCTTGTTACTCCCTTCTTGATTGCTCCTTCCAATGTCCCCTTTTACTTTTCTTGTTACTCCAGGTTTATACTCACATCTAGAGATATGAGATAGGAATACAGATGAGAGAGAATATGTGACATTATTTTTCTGGGACTTATCTATGATTTTTTTCTATTGCTTCCATTTACCTGCAAATTCAAAATACATCTTGAAATTGTCATGATTTCATTTTTCTTTAAAGGTGCATAATATTCCATAATGTATATTGCCATATTTTTCATTATCTATTTGACGGTCAAATGGCATTTAGATATATATTTTCTATTTCCTAGCAATTGTGAATAGTGTGGCAGTGAACATTGCTCAGCAAGTATCTGTGGAGTAGGATGTCAGTCTACTGGGCATACATGAAGGAGTGGTATAGCTGAGTCAGATGGTACACTTATTTTTAGTCTCTACACTGACTTCCAAAGTGGCTGAACCAGTTTGCAATCTCAGCAGCAGTGAATGAGAATTCCCTTTCCCCCACATCTTCTCCAGCACTTGTTCTTTTGTTGATCTTTTTCTTTCTGTTTGGGGAAAGACAAAAGCTTGAAGTTGTTTTGAAACATTCCCTAATTGCAAAGGACAATGAACAATTTTTTTGAGATATTTCTTAACCATTTTTTTTAATTTAATTTTATTTTTTTCTGAGACAGGGTGTCTCTGTGTAGCTTTGCACCTTTTCTGGAGCTCATGTGGTAGCCCATGTTGGCCTCGAACTCACGGAGATCCATCTGGCTCTGTCTCCCGAGTAGTGCTGGGATTAAAGGCGTGCGCCACCCGCCCGGCCTTTTTTTTTTTTTTTTTTTTTTTTTTTTTTAATTTTATTTTATTTCTTATTTGAGAACTCTGTTCACATCTGAAGCTCCTTTTTTTTTTTTTTCAAATGGGTTGTTTTTCTGAGTTCTTTGTAGATTTTACATAATAATCTTCTGTCAGATGTGTAGATAGCAAAGAGTCTTTAATCTCTGTGGGCTTCCTCTTCAGACAATTGATTATTTCCTTAGCTGTTAAAAAGCTTTTTAGTTTTTGGAGCTCCCTCTATTCAGTTGTTGGCTTTGATGCCTAGGGAAATGGATTCCTATACAGAAAGTCCTTTCCTACATCTTTATCACATAGGCTATTGTCTCCCCCCACCCCCCAGAAGGTTTCACAAGGTCTTCGATCCATTTGGTCTATGTGCAAGGTGACAGGTGCAAGTCTATCTTCATTCTTCTGCACATGGACACTCAGTTTTCCCAGCACTATTTATTGTCTTTTCTGTGTATTATTTGTTTACCTAAAATTACATATAATATTTTTAAATCTGTGTATGCATATACCTATATGCTGTAATGAAAACTTCCCTTGTGGGCTGACAATACTCTCTCCAAGAGTTATAGACCACCTAACAAAAATCTCAACACCAGCCCTGAGAAGATCCCTTTTGAGTTGTTGGTCAGGGTTGTACAAGAGACTCCAAAACTATAGGGTATTGATTGCTGTTGCATTTGTTGCCTCGCAGATGTTGACGGTAAACTATTGCTGACACCACGCATTTTGGACACAGGACCGAGATGATCTGAAATGGATCTGACCTGAAAGCCTCCTCCAAGGACTAGCTTTCATGAGAACGTGCCTCTAGGTTTCTAACAGAGGGAAACAACCAACAGCTGTGAGGCCTATGAACTAAAACAATAACCAGCATGATGTGATATCCAAGGCTACAATAGTGGCATATGTGGTGATATTGTGTTCCCCAAAATATTGTGCACTCCAATAAACTTATCTGAGGTCAAAGAACAGAATAGCCACTAGATAGACATAGAGGCCAGAAAATGGTGGCACACACACCTTTAATCCTAGCATTCCAGAGGCAGAGATCCATCTGGATCTCTGTGAGTTCAAAGCCACACTGGAAACAGCCAGGCATGGTAACAAGAGCCTTTAGTCCCAGGAAGTGATAGTAGGAAGCAGAAAGGTATATTAAGGGACTAGAGCCTGGTTAAGCTTTTAGGCTTTGAGCAGTACAGTTCAGCTGAGATCCATTTGGATGAGGATTCAAAAGCTTCCAGTCTAAGGAAACAGGATCAGCTGAGGAATTGGCAAGGTGAGGAAGCTGTGGCTTGTTCTGCTTCTCTGACCTTCCAGCATTCACCCCAATACCTGGCTCCAGGTTTGTTTTTATTAATAAGACCTGTTAAGATTCATGCTATAGGCATATATACCTTATTGGTAACTAACAGCTCTCTAATTGGAGTTAAGTTCATTCAACAAGAGTGATATCATTCCTAGCTCTGTAATCCTAGTCAACTACCAAGGACTAGTAAAATCATAGATCTTGGAAGAGAACTTAGTAACCACTACTTTACTAAATCAACATAATCCCTAACACAGTCTAAAAACCCACAGACAAGTGTAGTCCTCACCCTTCATCAAGGAAATGTCAACTTGCAACAGACAATGATTATTATAGAAAACCACAACTGACTAAAATGCAGAGAACAAGTGACCTTGAGGTTCCCATCCTTGACACATTTACCACACAACTCCTGTACCTAATTCTCAGAAAGATTGTGATAGGCAGAGGAACAGGAAGTCTGCTCTGAGATTTCATCTGCTAGGAATGTCAGAGAAGCTGCACGCAGAGAGAGTCATCACCATGGCTGCATACACAAGGACCAGGACAAGGACCATACCAACAGACATGCTAACATGGTAGGGGAAAATCTCATGCGACCTCAACCCAAGACAAAGACAAACAGGCAGGAGGAGAAATAGTCTTCCTTAAGGAAGAACCTACAAATTGCTTAACCAATACCAAATAGTCAGCCTGAAATCATATACATACAAGTAACATTATGCAGTATCCAAAAGTAGCATTTACATATTTAGAAATAAATGTATGTAACAACAATTAATATATAGTGGCCCTGGATTTGAGAGAGAGCAAGGGGCTGCAGGGAGGGATTGGAGGGAGAAAAGGGAAGTGGGAGAACAGTGTAATTTGCGTCTTAATTCAATAAAATATTAAAAAGAACAATCATTTAATAAAACCTAAAGCACGGGTTAGTTTCTGACAGAAAATTGATGTTTTTAATACATGCCCAGAATGAGAGAACAAAGGGTAATCAGTGGCACTCAGTACCACTTTTCTTACATGACTCTCAACTGCTTAATGTTAAACCCTCAAAATATTTCTAAAACTTACGTGCTGTCCCAGTGCTGGGGAAGCTGAAGCAGCATACTCATGTGTTTTAAGCTGAGGAGACATGATAAGATCCTGTCTCAAAAAAGGCGTTTTTTTTTTTTTTTTAAAGCTAAAATTAAGGGCTATGCTTCAGAATCAATCTTGTCAATGGGAAAATTCAGAGAAAATATTTGATCAGAGTAGAATAAAAGACTATAAAATTGATTTCATCTTTCCTCTGCCTATTTTCAGAGCTTCTTAAAGGTGATCCAATATGGCCTGTATTTGCTTATAGAGCCCCACAGGTTTTTTCAATAATAATGAAAGTGTTCGTAAAGTGTGTATCTCCATGTATTCACAGAAATACTCTTTATTGATGCCATTATCACTAAGTACACCAGAAACCATCAAAATGGAAAACTGGCCTTTTCCTAAGACTATTGCTCTTTTTGAAATTAGCAATCATTAGTGATATCAGAGTAAGAAGCAATGACCGATTTTGTGAAGTTCAATCTTTGGAAAACTGAGTCTCACCTTAGACAGGTTCCTATGTCTTTCCATTTGATTTCAGGCCTCAAAATTGCTTGCAAAACCTTAAAATTGTGTTCATTGTACTCACACAGCAAGTTGTGCCAAAAGTTACCCAAAGTAGTTTGTTTTCATTTTGGTTTTTCTTTTGTCTTTTAAATCCACTCAAACATTGCATTATATGGTATGCATAAAGACTCTTTGCAAAATATATTTATAGATGATTACACCAAATTGATAATGTATGTTGCAATGAATACCTGTACTTATAAATGACTGCTCTGTATAATTACCTGAACAATAACAGAAGATAATGATACTGGCTAGAGGAAATGTAATATAATAGAAAACAAATTCTTTTTTTTTTTTTTTTAAATTTGGGGACATTTTAGCTGTATATATAGCAACTCTTTTAAACATTCAAGAAAATCAGAAAAATGTGTGTGTGTGTGTGTGTGTGTGAGAGAGAGAGAGAGAGAGAGAGAGAGAGAGAGAGAGAGAGAGAGAGAGGAAGGTGGGGGGAAGGAGGGAGAGAGATCATCTCTTGGGCAATACTAGGCAAACACTTTACCACTTATCTACATCCCCAACCTTAGGGCTGAATATTGGACAAAGATAGATGTTTTCTAGATAGTTTATCTTTGAAGAACTTAATCTAGAATTTATTCTAATTTGTGCCATAAAATAATCATGGTATCAAGTTTTAAATTAATTTTTATGTTTTTATTGAAAACTAGTAACATGTATT
Source organism: Onychomys torridus (assembly GCF_903995425.1). Classification (NCBI taxonomy): domain Eukaryota; kingdom Metazoa; phylum Chordata; class Mammalia; order Rodentia; family Cricetidae; genus Onychomys; species Onychomys torridus. Next base: position 1,574,722 of record NC_050460.1, on the reverse strand, counting down.
CTATGAGCTTTTTCTGAGTGTGTGAGTCAATGAAATTTTAGTTAATGTAAATTTCAGTTTTAAAGCATTTTGTTTCCCACCACTTTGTGAGAAATTAGCTCATGTCATAACCCTGGGAAACTTCTGATTTTATTCTTTCTCTCTGAATTTGCGATTTGTGGATGTTCACAGCAATGAAATCATTGAATGTAATCTTTTTCATCTAGTTTCTTTCAGTTAATTTGTTTTGAGGTTCATTTGTATAGTAGGATGTATCAATATTCTGTTTCTTTCTGTTGCCAGTTAGCAGTCTGTTACTTGGACATGCTGTGACTGGTTTTCAACACACTAGTTAGCAGTCATTTAAGTTGTTCCCAATTTGGAGCTCTTTTTACTAAATTTATTTATTTACCATGTGAATGCATGTGCATGCATGCATACCTACTTGAGGTTAAACTCAGGTTGTTGGGCTTGGCAACTAGCACCTTTATGAGCCAAGTCATCTTGTTGGCCCCAGTTTGGAAATCTAAGAAGCAGTACTGCTGGGAATTCTCACATCCAGATCTCTGCATTTACCCCAGGCAGTTTCTAGGAGTGGTGTTACTGGGCCATTCTACATTTATCTTCTTGTACTAACAGACTTAATTCTAGGTTGATCATACAATTTTACATTTCTACTATTAACATAGGAGTACTTCAGTTTGTTTGCATTATTGACAAGTACTTTATTGTCTGTGTTCAGGTTACATCTATTCAAGTGGCTGTGTAATGATAGCTGGTGATTTTAATTTGTATTTTCCTAATGAAAAAAAGCTATTGCACACTCTCTGTATACTTATTAGATGTCTCTAACTTTTGAAATAGTTCAAGTTAGATGAAGATTGTGTGCTGGTCTTTTGCATTATTGCATTATAAGAGATACAAGTCCTTTGCTAGATAAAAGATTTACAGATAACTTCTTTCTATATGAAAGAATATAAGTTTATGTGATATTTTATTTTCATGCATAATCTTAATTTGGGAAGAAAGTACTGCTTAGACCACATCCTGAAAAAGGGTTATTATCTATCACTCTGGCTATAATTCACAGTCAGTAAGTTGTCATTCCTATGATTTGTTTGCTATTTCTCTTTGAAGGAGACTTGAATCTTATTGAAAACACTGAATCAATATTATTTAAACTTCTATATCCCATTTACTGATGATTCTACCAAAGCAATTATTATGTATTTTCTCATTTATTCTAAAAATATAGCCATTGTTGAAAATATTCTTGGAAGTTTTTCTTTGTATCCTGAACCAGTTTTCAGTGCCCGAGCCTGTGCAAGCACACATGTACATGAGTGCACACACACACACACACACACACACACACACACACACACCTGAGTGTAATTGTCTTTGCTTTAGAATGTGAGAGTTAACATTGTGTCAATTGTGGGGCTCACCTTACAGTTGCTAGGCTCATTTTCACTGCTAAGGTGAGTGTCACGTGGAAAATAACAATTTAGTTAAAATAAAAATCCCAAACAATGAAATCCATCAGCAAATATGCTTTAAGAAAACAACATGAAGCCCAAAGTTTCTAAAGAACAGGGTGAATCAATATTAACCTGCTGGGGTGAGGAATTCCTGAATCATCTTCTCAGGTGATCTGGGGGAAGTGGCTGCTTGGGCACAATCCTCTGGGTGCCTCCTCCCAGTTTCTTTGGGGCAGAGTACTCCTCTTTTCAAATAGAAGAAACAAATTTTTTTTTGACTTGCCATTGTTAGCGTGAGATGAGTGTCCTTTCTACTTGAATATGCCTTTTGTTTCATTTACAAAAGTCTTTCCTGAAGAAGACCTTGAATGAACACCTGGCATTTCATCAGTTATTGTGCTGCTACAGGGTGCTTCTCCTGGGTCTTTTGTTCATGGATTGAAAGGGCAGAGCATAAGCAGACCACTTCTCTGTGCCTTGCCTTCACCAGATGTAGATGTGGGGGCAGGGAAGGCAGCCCAAATCTGATGTTTTGTTGAAGGATAAGCTTTTTAAGAAAAGCAAATATATGCCTTTCTTACCGATGTAAGATACATTCACATTAAATGTTTTACTTAAGTCACTTTGTAAGGAATTGTGTCGAAGTGAAATTCATAGGAGAATTCAATAAATCTCAAATTAATTTGGAGTAATGGAATGTTGAACTGATTGTACAAAGACTTGAGAAAAGGTCCTTCTCCTGGGTCTAACCCAATACATTGAGTCCTCATCTCTCTTCAAGGGAACTTCTTTTTGTAACAAAGAAAGCATTCCAGAAAACCACAACCAGTCAGAATGCAGAATTGTGGAGCCCAGTCCCAAAGTACACACCTACAATATAGCTGCTGCATCGAAGGCTCGGGAATCATGCTGGAAGAAGAGACAAGAAGGTTATAAGGACCAGAGAATAGTTCATGGGGAATTGTGCCTCCTGAGAATGTCAGAAGCTACAACTATGAAGTGTCACCAATGTGACTACCTAAACATTTGCTAAACAAGGATGATAGTAGACTAACATGAAGTGGGGAAGCCCATGAAACCTCAGCCCTACACAAAGAACGATGGTCAACTAAGAAATGCTGAGAATAGGCAAGTGTCTTCCCCTGGGGAAAACACACCAATTAGTTACTCCATACCAAGTGGTCAGACATGAAAATATACACACAAGTAACACTATATAGACCAGGTAGTTTATATTTAGGAATAGTATTCCTAAATATGTATCCATATGTATATGCATAAACATTTAATAATAATTAATGAAAATCAAAAAAGACCATGAATTAGAAAGAGAACAAGAAAGTGGATATGAGAGAATTTTGAGCAAGAAAAGCAAAGGTGTAAATGATGTAATTATAATTCAAAAAATGACAGAAATAATTTTAAAACATCAAGTTTCTGAGATGAAATTGTGATGGGTGATGTTCTGTGTGCTGTGAATATGTGTTGCTCTGATTGGTTGATAAATAAAGCTATTTGGTGAGGCAGAACAGGGTTAGGTGGGTCATTCTAACTAGAGAGGAGGAAGGAGAAATGCAGAACAGAGCAGATGCTGCTAGCTGCCTCCAGAAGAAACAGGATGTAAAGGTATTGGTAAGCCACAAACTGTAGCATGAATCTTTTATATATATATATATATATATATATATATATATTTTTTTTTTTTTTTTTTCTTTTTTATTATGTGTTTTAAATTTTATACATCAGCCATGGGTTCCCCTGTCCTCCCCCCTCCCACCCCTACCCCCACCTTGCCCCCAGCCCCTCTCCTCCATTCCCATGTCCTCCAGGATCAAGGCACCCCTGGGGATTCATTTAAACCTGGTGGATTCAGTACAGGCAGGTCCTGTCACCTCTTTCCAGACTGAGCAAAGTGTCCCTGTGTAAGCCCAAGGTTTCAAACAGCCAGCTCATGCACTAAGGACAGGTCCTAGTCCCACAGCCTGGGTGCCTCCCAAACAGTTCAAGCTATTCAATGGCCTCACTTATCCAGAGGGCCTGATCCAGCTGGGGCCTCCACAGCCTTTGGTTCATAATTCATGTGCTTCCATTCGTTTGGCTATTTGTCCCTGTGCTTTTTGCAGTCTTGGATTCAACAATTCTTCACGCTCTTGCAGACCCTCCTCTTTCTCGACAGTTGGACACCTGGAGCTCTACCTGGGGTCTGGCTGAGGCTCTCTGCATCCACTTCCATCAGTTATTGGATGAGAGTTCCAAGACGACTGTTAGGGTGTTTAGTCATCTGATCACCAGACTAGGTCAGATCAGGCTTTCTCTCAACCATTGCCAGCAGAATGTAGCATGAATCTTAAAGGTTCTTATTAATAAAATCAAACCCGAGGCCAGTTATTGGGGTGAATGCTGGAAGATCAGATAGACAGAACAAACCACAGCTACCTCACCTTGCTAGTTCCTCAGCTGGTCTTGTTTCCTCAGACTGAATGCCTCTGAGTCCTCATCCAGAATGGATCTCAGGTGAACTGTGTTGCTCCAAAGCCTGAATGCTTCACCAGCTAAATTCTTAACTAGCCAAATGCTTCTAGTTTCTGGTCTTCACACCTTATATAATCTTTCTACTTTCTGCCTCACTCCCTGGGATTAAAGGCTGGATTTCTGGGATTAAAGGCTTGTGTTACCTTGCCTGGCTGTTTCTAATGTGGCCTTGAACTCAGAGATCTAGAGGTATTTCTGTCTCTGAAATGCTAGGATTAAAGGTATGTGCTACTACTATCCTCATGTTTAATATTGTGGCTGGCCTGTTCTCTGACCCCAGATAAGTTTATTTCAGGGAACACAATACCACCACAACAAACCACATGGCAAAGTGTAGATTTATAGAAATGGGTTAATTTAAGATGTAAGGGCTTCTGGCAAGAAGCCTGCCATGGCTGTGGTTTAAAATAGTATAAGCCTGTGTGTGTTTATTTGGATCCAAGTGGCTGCAGGACTCGGGGGTGAGAGACATTTGAATTGACCATGGGCCAGGCAGGACACAGAAAAACTTCTGGCAACGAATGGTGTCAAAATATGGGGCAAGAGTTTCCACCTAAAACCTGAGAAAGTTTAAAAAAAAAAAAAGCTAAAAACAGCTTTCTAGCTGTGTCTCTCAGGCAAGCAGTGAGCTACAGTATGGCAGGTTCACAGGCGTGTGGGCTTGACCTGCAGCATGGCAGATTCCTGCCTCAGTACAAACATGTGTCTCCAAGTCATGTAATATGCTGCATAATGGATTTAGCTTTTGTTAGTACAGACAAAAAAAAAAGTTTTCTGGGCTACATGCTGCTAGATTGGAAGCATGCACCCACTGCTTCCCAGAGTCAGCAGAGACTATGGCTCCCAGAGCTGATGGTAAATTATCTCCACCATGTTGAAAAACCAAGATGGGCAGAGTCAAAGCTGCTACTTCAGTACTATCCATGCTGTAGTTTAAAGCAATAGATACACAATAAGACAGATCCAAATAAAACAGAACTCTATAAACAATTTACATTATATGTAAAAGTGTAGGTAGGCTTGGAAGAGAGAGGAAAAGAACATATGAGGTTATATAAATAAATAGGTTATATAAATAAATATATAAATAAAGTCTTTTAAAGAGACAGTAAAAGTAACATAAAAAATAACCCACATAAAGATGGGTATTACACAGAAAATCTAGATTGTGTTGTCTTTGGGATTTTTAACTGCAGAAAGACATTTGATTGTAAAGGCTGCTGAGTTAAACCAACATGTATATTTTATAGATATCTTGGACTTCAAAATGTGTGTCTAAGGATATGTTGCTTTGGAAAAGAGGTCATGCTTTTGCTTCCACAGAAGATGAGAACCTGTGGATTGTTTCCAGGCTAATATTGTTTGATCAGCCAAGACCCCCTGAAAGGTCTCTGATGATCCAACATCCAAAAACAGCTTCAAGGCAACTGGCTCAGACAATGAAGCCTCACAGACTACTCTAGTCAGGACTTGACCATAATTCTTAACTTTTTCAGGATCCCCATAAGATTGCTAGCACCCTCAACCAGCAAGAAGTAGTACGAGAAGCTACACCCAGATTCCCAAAATATTGTTTTAAAATGTTTATTTCTATTTAAAACAGGTTGATTTTAAATGCAATCTCTTTCTAAAGAAGAAAAGGGGATAGTATAGATATGATAGGATGAAAGGGTAGATTAATGAACCTACTTTTAAAGAGCAACACATATTTATAGCATACAGAACGATATCACCCATCAAAATTGGATTTCCTCTAAGAGGGAGAAAGGGGGATAGTGCATAATTTTTCAGTGGAGACACTCAAGGAATTTTATACACCTGCCCTACATTTCCATCCAACATCATGTAGGTTTGGTTGAACACTTTTTAAGAGATAATTCTCCCAGTCAGTTCTCATTGCTTCATGTGGTGCATGAACAAACAGGCATGGTTGCATTTGAATAAAACTTTAGTTTTGGACAGTGAAGTTGGAATTGAATATTGTTTTTCTTTGTCATTAAATAAATATTCATTGTATGTTTTCTGTTTTATAACAACCTAAAAATAATTAGGGGGAAAAAACCTTGTGTTGTAGACCTTACAAAAGCAGTCCATGAGTCAAAATTAGCTAACATTTGTTATACAAAGAATAAACTGAAAAACTTAAAACTTAAATTAACACAAATATTTTAAAGGTAATGGTAATGAATCAACAGACATAACAGTCTGATCATGATATAGGTTTATATATTCACAAGTAGATACTTGTAAATAAAAATGTGTAAAATAGTAACAAAACAATAGATTCCTACTATAATAGCGGGGAAGCCATGCTTGGCAAAGAAAACTATGCCTTTCTTTTGATGGCAGTTACTACATCAGAGCATACTGGCTGCTTTACATATAATACCAACCTCCACATGAAAAGTCAAAACCACCTTTGATGGTGAGGACTGCCAGAGCTTGTCTTTACCAAACTCACAATGAATGCCCAGAAAGTTTGGTACCAATGGTTTCCTGGGTTCTTGAGAAGGAATATCATTTAGAGTTTACCTGTTGCCTGGCACACAGAAGCTTTTAATACAAGCTGGAGGACACATATGAGGGTTTCCTTTGTTATATATTTTTTAATTCCACATGTAATGTAATAGTGTTTCAGATTCTTTCAACCCAACCTTTTGAAAACACATTAATTTGCTTGCACTTACTGTGGGTTGAATAAGTTACTGTGAGTCTATATGACAGGCCTACTTATAAAATGACTCACTTATATACTTATCTTTTCTATATCTTTACAACTACTATTTACTTCTAGGGGCTATTGAATATATATTTTGAGCCCAGAGACACAATAATAGGTAAAATTTTATGTTGTATATGAGCTAATAAAATTGGTAATATGTTTTCTATTTCCAATAATTGTTTTTGTCATCATTATTATTTTTCTTTAATGGGCTTTAGATGATGTTTTAAAGTATAATCTGTACAATAGTATCTTTCTAGCTATGCACATGGCCTCTCATTGTGGAGTGTGTAGAAGTTTACAGTGTTTCTGTGAAGTGCTTGAATATAGGTGTGTTATATGTTGTGACCATATGACATGCATCTCACCTATGGAAACGAAGTAGCTAAAGACAGTACATAAATGAGTGAGTGTGGCTGTGTTCAAGGAAAACATAGAACATACGTTGGGCTCACATGGGCCAGCAGCCCCAGCATCCTTGTTGGTTCTGTAGTATCTTGTAGTGTCAGAACATTTGACATTTATTGAGAAATTAGGAGCCCATGGTTTTCTTGCAGCATTAGCTTACTATCAGTGCTGTGTGCTGATGAACTAGGGTTTTTAAATTGTTAGGCTTTTTTCTAGTATTTATATTTTTGAAGAAAAGGATTCTGTTATCGGGGAAATTGGGGCTCCCTCTTTGTGGTGTTAGTCTCATTAATAAAATAATATAATAGTGAACTCAGATGGAAGCTTAAGGATAATTTCATTAGAGTTAAAAAGAAAAGTCAGGCAAACTGTAAATCTCTGTTAGCTGCCTTGAAGAGGGAGATGGAGAAGAAGAAAAGAGAAAATAATGTTATTTGAATTTAGGCAAATAGCCATATGGAAAAAAGGAGGCAGTTTCAGAGAAAGAATAAAACAGCTCAAACCCCTATAAGAAGCATACTTCTACTGACTCCAAAGGAAAAGGCAGAAGAAAAAGGGGAAGATACACCTTTCTGACTCAGAAAGATAAGGAGACCTAATAGAGCATCATGGTGGCTTCGTAGCTACCGCACAGGAGCAGTTCTTCTGGGAAGAAAGACAACATTATCTCATGAATAGGATAATTAGCCATTGTATTTCTCTATTACAGTTTAAGGTGAATTAGCCTTCCTCTACCATGTAATTGACAGGCTCAGCTGGGTTAGTAGACTTGGAATGTTAGGTTTCCACCCAAGACCAGAGGTAAGTTCTGTTCTTTTGCCTAGAAAGAATAACTTTCCTGTGTTGGGCCTCAGTAGAGCCCTGATCTGAGCTACTGCTGTAATTCTCTGTTTTTCATTTTTCATAAAGTATGGGTCATGCTTACAACCCAGTATATTTGAATGACTAGATAAATCATTGTGTCCCTAACTATTGGACTAGGCTTTTTATTCAAAATTTACAGATTAAAAATGTGCCAGACAAACCAAAGGTATTTGGTAGAAGAAACTTCAGTAGTTAAATGCAATGCCACATTGTTCTGTGTTAGACTGGGAAAAACATTTACAAATCTATATGCTCTATTACCATATGCATAATTATACATAGTCATTTCTTCCTCAACATACTATTTAGATGCTAAATTCTGAGTTGATTAGATTTTCATGAATTAATTTATAAGTATAAAATTTTAATTTATTTTTAATATTAAAGTATAAATATTTCCTATGAGGCTTATTTAGTTTATAATAGTTTTTTTTTAAACAATTCTTGTATGTCAATTTTCCTTTTTAAAGGGTCATTTTAGTTTTCAGAATATTGATTTTTGTCCAATTATTTACAAATTATAAAGCACTTCATATTGTGGGCTACCTGAATAAGATTTGATTCTATAATTTCAGCTTTTTGACTTGCTTCTGATTTACTAAATAATTGGTGGGAAGACACCTTTTAGAATGTTATAATGTGAGTTCAGTTTCTTATGGAGAAACATTTGTTGCTTAATTTTCAGGAATTTGTAATTCATGTTTACAAACCAAAAATTTTAAGTAATTTAGTGTTTCCTGTCTGGTTCATAGGTAGCTGTAGAAGTTTACCTGGCAATGTTCCATTATCAAAGTGTTAATGACTTTGCTGTTAATCACAGAATTATAACAACATGCCAGGGTAGTGAGCTAATGGTAAAGTAGCTTAAAGTCTAAAAGTATGAAAGGGTGAAATTGGAAAGAATATGAGAGAACTGAAACTATAAAAATACAAAAAAAGGGAGGCTGGAAAGGTGGTTAAGAGCATGTACTGCTCTTGTAGAAAGCATGAATTCAGTTCCCAGCACCCACACCAGGGCTTACAACCAACTGTAACTCTAGTTCCAGAAGATCTGAGGTCCTCTTATGGCCATTGTTGGCACTGCACATACGGTACACACACACACACACACACACACACACACACACACAACACACACACACACACACACACACACACAGGCAAAACACTCATGCACATAAAATAAAATAAACTTATTCAAAAAGATAAACCAATAACAAAATTCATCATATTTGTACTGCTGAAATTTTACATGTTAATTGCCACAAATACAAAACCTATCTATCAGGTTTGTGAAAGGATTTATTGCCATTGAGTACAATTTAAAAATATATTAATGAATACCAATTCCTTATAAAAGTTGAATGTGTGAACAGTTCCCAAAGTAGTCTCCACTGAACCTTCTGCAAGGGTGAATAAGTGGTTAGAACATCAGTGATTGTGGAGAGTTAGGGATGTTGCAAGGCCAGAGACAGGTAATCTTGAGTCATCCTTATCTCTCTTAATAACCATTTATTACCCTCATTTGTGTCTGACCTGACAGCCTTGTGACCACTGGGTGAATCATTTGGAGTGTACAGAACACTGGTTTTTCTTTGGAATGTATTAATTTAGCAGACAGCTAGATTCCACCAACTCAAAAGCTGAAGCCTACAGCAGAATTTGCCCAACTTTGCTGTAACCTGCCTCTCTAATGTTTCCAACAATATTTCGAGAAAGTGACATGACTTATGTTTTTTTGTCCTGTAACTATGAAAACTTCATTAAACTGCTTCCACATTTTAACACTGAATTTAGCGTGACCTAATTCTTTGTTCCCAGGTCATGGTCATTCATATATGTCTCCAGACTAAACTACCTCTTATCCCTTTTAAGGTGAAGGTTGTTTTTGTGTCTATAAATGCTTAGTAGATGCTGATGACTACTTGAGTAATACTTTTTAGGCAGAACTGCCTCAGGGCTAGCCAAGGTAGCCTAGTAAAGGGAAATTATGAACTTTATCTTGGCTGAGTGGAAACCTGAAACAAAATCAACGTATCTGTGAAGTCTGGTTTCTTACAACCAACAAGCACATGATTTCCACTGATTGCCATAACTGTTGAAACTAATCAATGCTTTCTTCCCCTTTGTCTGCTGTAGAAGTTCTAAGACAGAGTGTGTTTGCTGTCTCCTGTATTTCTATGCAGCAGCCCCTGTGGGCCACAGTCTCTTTCCCTCAAGCTCCTGAGGAGACTCAGGTGCTTAAGAGCGGAAACTGAATAGCAGCTTTGGAACACACAGCTAGCCCCAGTCCAGGCATCGGTACCCATAGCTAGCTCTACTCCAGGCATTGGTACCCACAGCCAGCCCCACTCCAGATGTCAGTACTCACGGCTTGCCCCACTTATGGCTAGCCAGGATACTTGTCCCTGGTTCTGATGATTGTTGTTTGTTTTGTTTGAGAGTTTCCAAGAGGAAATATTTTAAATAGTGAATAAACAACCCAAGTGAAATTGTTTGACCTCTTACTAGGTATAAGGCATAAAATAGATAAATATGGATATTATGAGTAGAATTTTCCCCTTGTGAGGGCTATGCATCCCATTCATTTATAGTCAAGGCATTAGCAGATGTATGGACAAGAAGTCCAGAGTCTTCAACGGGAAACATGGGAGTGGTAATAATTTGGTTTTCAAAACATGTAAGGAATGGCTGAGGATACTGTTGAGCATGGGAAGAGGTTTTCTTCCCTCTTTGAATCCTCACTTATAATCTCCCAAACACACTTCTCTTAAAAGCAAGGCTAAGTCTACATGTTTATGATCTTACTTTAACTTTCCTCTTCATTTATTTATGCATGAGTGTATAATGTATGTGCATGAATGTGTAGGGTTGTGACCCTTGTTTGTGGGTGTTGGAGGTGGGAGTCAGGAGTCATCCTCTATTGTTCTCTTCCCTATTTCTTGGAGACAAGTCTCCCCTGACTCTGGAGTTAACTCATTTTTAACTAGATTGGCAACCCACAAGTTCCAGTATTGCAGGTACTCATGATGGTTTGGGACATAGATGCTGGAATCTGAACTCAGGTCCTAATGGTTTCAAGCAACTGCCACAGAGAACCTTTCAGCCCTTCTATTTTATTTTTAAAGAATTCAAAGTACAGACACTCATGATTTTGAGCTAGATTTCAAAAGTGTTTGTCACATGTCTTGTTTCTAATTTTATAGTTTCCTTTGTGTAATCTGTGTGTTAGATGACTTTTAGGAAGTAGTATGATCATAGCCCCAAGTTTTCAAGGGAAAATATATCTTCAAAAAGGTGAAAATATATAGACTATTGAAAAATGCTTTTAAATTATAAACTATGAGTACATAAAATTTAAATAATGCACACATGTAAAACTGAAAAATAGCCTTCCAAATCTGTGAATTTGTGCATTTGCATATGTGTGTCTGCACATACACACACACACATACACACACACACACCTACCTGCTAATCCCTCTGCAAAAGGACTAGTGAGCATTCCTGAAAGGTTTTCATGATGCTATTGCATTTACACACACAATAAAAATGGCCTCTATCTTCAGTGTGTTACACTTTCTTATTTATTGGGCTGTTTCTATGCTGTCTTAGTTGGGGTTTTAATTGTGATGAAACACTATGCCCCAAAGCAACTTGGAGAAAAAGGATTTGTTTCAATTAACACGTCCAAGTCACAGTCTATCACTAAGGGAAGTCAGGACAGGGACCTGGAGGCAGGAAGTGAAGCGGAAACCATGGAGGAATGCTGCTTACTGATTTGCTCTCCATGGCTTGCTCAGCCTGTTTTCTCATACACCTAGGACCACCTGCTCAGGGATGGCACCACCTACAATGTGCTGGGTCCGCCCACAGCAATCATTAATTAAAAAAATACCCACAGACTTCCCTACCTGGCAATCTGGTGGAGGACATTTTTTCCACTGAAGTACCCTCTTCCCAAATGTCTCTAGTTTGTGCCAAGTTGACAAAGCACTAGCTAGTATATATGCTAATATATGTGTCTACATTTTTTAACACTTTAATATAGCATCTTATAATAAGAACAATGTGTGGAAATTACAGAATATTTTATAGAATGAGTATATGTCATGGTTTGCAAGAGAACTGTGCCTCCAAATGCTTGTGTTTGAACACTTGGTTACCCGATGTTGGTGCTACTTTGAGATCGTGGAGTCTTGCTGGAACAAGAACCACTCAAGGCAAATGGTGACTTTTTTTTAACAGCATGGCCCCACTTCCTGTTTTTCCTCTCTGCTTCCTGTCTGTAGATAAAATGTTATGTTCTTCCTGATGCCAGGCTTGCTTCCTTGCTTTCCCACCATGATGGGACATACCCCCTCTGGAATCATAAACCAACATAACGCTTTCTACCCTTTCACTTTGGTTGTAGCTTTTATCAGTGTCATAGAAAATAACCAGAACAGTGTATACTTCGTCAAATTTTGCCTTTTTGTGTGTACTAAGGTTTTAGTTTTTATTACTGAAAAATGTTGAAGTAAACCTAAGTTTATTTGGAACTTGTGAACAGCTATTAAAGAGTCCTAGAAATGGCAGTATTGGATCACAGTGTGTTGTTAGTCAATATGCCAATGGTCTCTTTTTTGTTGTGTTAATTATGATCCCACTAAGACATGTGAGACTATTCACTTCCTAATAGGGTGCACACTGTATTTCATAAGCTTTCTGATGTTTGCTACTATTATGAATAAAAAATGGCATATGATTTGATGAATCTGATTAATGACATTGAAATTTTGTTTACTATTAATTGACCATTGACGTAATTCCTTCCTATCCATGTTTTCTGTGCAATTGTTTATTTATTTATTATTTGTTTGTGGGAGTGAGGTCTTTCAAAGACTAAGTAGAATACAGATTTCCTTTTTGATATTCCTTTGTTGCCTCCTTCTCAGATTCAGAGTAGAGGAATGTTACCACAGCTTCCAATGTTTCCCTCACACTGATCAGTGTTTTACTGTTTCCTTATGACTCTTTTCTACTGCACTCAGCAAGACTGACTCCATGAGCTTCTAAGGTCCAAGTCAGAATTCGTACTTCAGTAGAACGGACTCATGTCTGTTTTTGTTTTTCAAAAAAGTAACCAACCTGGTAATTATCAGCCCAAAGAGCTAGCATCCCAGAATGGTTACTTCAATGGTCTGTATTTTCTTAAGAATTCCTGTATCTTAGGGTTGCCCATGGTTTTCTTTGAAATGATCTTAATTCTTATAGAGTCCTATATTTTACAAGCCAAAACTGATATCATTAAAATATTATTTTCATTTCTTATTTGACGCAAAGCTTTAGATTTTCAGACATATAGCATTTTCAAAAATAATAACGAGGGCATCTTTAACTCCAACATGTAATGCATACTTCTTCACAAAACCTATAATTTAATACTCCACCCAGAATGTTGTCCAGAAGGAGTGGATACTGATTCAATTAGTCAAGTTTCTGCATCTGGACACTAGTCTAGGCCCATCTGCTGTGTATCTTCAAATAAATTTATCATTGTCCCAACTACTATTGTTCTTCTGTATTTATATTATTTCTTCCTTCATGTGTCTGTTCCAAAGGTACTGTCAAGTGCAGAGATTTGCTGTACCAGTCATGCTCCTTCTACGGGTGGGAGGGAGCCAGGGCCTCACCCCGTATCTTAAGTGGATCTTTAACTTTTCTTCTGCCTTCATTTCTACAGTGCTGGGGTTACACGAGGGTGCTACAGTGTCTGGCTCCATTTTCCAACTTGACCTAAGAAGATCATATTTCTTTTATTGCTGACAAAATTTCTCTCTGGTTAAACAAATAATGCATTTATTTGACATAATTATGTTTTTAAAGTTGTACCTTTCCATCATTCTATAGCCTTAGCTTGGATTTGAAGTTTAATTCTTTCTTTCTTTCTTTCTTTCTTTCTTTCTTTCTTTCTATCTATCTATCTATCTATCTATCTATCATCTATATTCATCCAAATTGATTCTAATGGAAGAGACAATTTGTGTGTTTCAGTCTGAAATGCCTGTAGCAGCATGTTGAGAAATGGTCCATGAACTTGCTAAAGCTTAAGCCAATAAAATATTATTAGAAACAGCATTCTTCATGTCTTGCACTGCTCTAAGTGAAGGATTACCAACAATTGCCATAATAGATTTAACACATTCACACAGCCTTCTAGAAAGATCCATTTATAGAGGCACAAAATGTGTTTTATTTTAGAGCTCTGAGAATGAGCATTTTATTTTAAAAGTCAAAGTTGGTGTCATTTAAAGATAATTTTTATTCTTTATTTGACTAAAGTTTTAGATTCTCAGATATACCATTTTTAAAATAACAATGAGGGCATCTTCTGACTCCAACACATAATACACACTTCTTCACAAAACCTGTAATTTCATACTCAGCACAGAGAATGTCTGCAAGGATTGGATACTGATTAAATTATTGAGGTTTCTGTACCTAAACAAATGATAGTTGTATTTTGTACTTCCTTGGGCTCCAAGCTTTTCTTCTTCTGAATATGCCATGCTTCCATTTCCACCACTGGTTTCCTTGTCCTGTTTCTTTTAGGTTGATATCATTTCTGTAGTATTTCTTAGGTCTCAGGCACTGTGTTAGATCCAAAAGGTGCAAGGCTGAATAAGCTAATACATGATTTTGTCTCACCTTTTGACTCTTATGTGTGTAAAAAGATCAAGTGAGATAGCTGGGTTGAAAACTCTTTGAGAAGTGTGTTAGAATACAAGGTATTTTGGATGAACAAATAGCCTCTGACCCCTTTGACTAAAATCAGCCCCCAAACTTTGCAGACTGTTGTCGTTGGTACCGAGTGCTAAACTGGAAGAAAAATGGTGGTGTTACAAAGAGACTCTGGACAGGAGCCTATCAAAGAAGGGTCTTACTTTACCTTTAAAGGTAAAGACACTCTGGGAGCATTCCTTAAGAAACAACACTTATTTTTCATAGTTGTATTTGTCTATGTAAAAATCAAGTAAGGTGGTAGATGTAAAGTTAGCTGTAAAATATAAAGTGCTTTGTAAATAAGTTCTGTTGTTGTGAAGGGGGCATTTTAAAGACATTAGAAAACAATTTGGATATGGTATAAAACTAGGCATATATGGTGCACACTTGAACAAAACAATAGAGTGAGCCTTAAAAACATTAGAATCACCTGTCTGATCTATTCTGAAGGATGCTAGAAAGGACTGGATAAGCTATCTGTCCTCTGTCATAACATGCTGCAGCAACTGCAGTTCTATCTAAAGAAATGGCTTTTGTTTGATGCTGATGACAGCTAAAAGTGTGTGTTCAGCAGTAGCTTTTTTCTTTTTTTGTAAGCGGTTCACTGTTTGGAAGTGTGTTGCTGCAGGTTTACTGGGTTAAAGGTCTGAGCTCAGTGTCTCTGGTCTCTGGGGCCCTTTTTCTCTTGCCATCTTCTTCCTATTGAAAGACCAGACTTTTGAGTGGGTTGTGTCTCATAACTGGTATGAGACAAGATAGACCCTGTCTATCACCTTCCTTATTTCCCACTAAAATCAAGATTAAATCTGTGGAATATGAAGGCAGTCTAAAATAGAGAATTTCAATCCAGGTTGTGGTAGCTCATGCCTTTAATCCCAGCACTTGGGAGGCAGAGCCAAGCAGATCTCTGTGAGTTCGAGGCCAACCTGGTCTACAGAGTGAGATCCAGGACAGGCACCAAAACTACACAGAGAAACCCTGTCTCGAAAAACCAATAAATAAATAAATAAATAAAATAAAATAGAGAAATTCAAAGAAGTTGGTTGAATTTCTCAACAGAGCCCACAAAGTAGTTGAAGAACAAAATCTTATGTGTAGAAATAACTGCAGAAGGTCATAGACAGTGCTCCATTTAAAAGTCTGCTTACTTGTCATTCTATTAGTGTGTGTGTATGTGTATGTGAATGTGGGTAAATGTGCGCCAAAGTGTATATGTGGAAGTCAGAGGATTACTTCAGCTGTGGGTCCTCACTTCCATGTTGTTTGAGGCAGGCCTTTATTTTGTGACTTTTCAGAGATTCTCCTGTCTTCACCTTCAATCTCCCTATAGGAGTCTGGGGTTACAGATGCTTGTGCAAGACATTCAGCTTTTACTTGGCTCCTGGTGATTCAAACTCAGGTCCTCATGCTTGCACTGGAAGCTGAGCCATCTCGTCAGCCTGTGTGCTCCATTTTAAGGATTAAATTGTATTAGTTGTTGTTGTTGTTGTTGATTTAGAGTAAAGCAAAATACAGGTCAAAAGTTGAGAGGTGGAATCCAGTGTTGGGGATAGGGCTAAGATTGACCCCTAAGTCTTTCCTATGTGGGGCACTGAGCACATTTCCAGCCCTGTCCAATCAAAGTGGGGAGACAGAAAAGAGGATTCCATGTCAGACCTGCTAGAAAGAGCCACAAGCCAGACTCCAAGCTGGAGCATACGGGTAGTAAAAATGACAGGAGATGACTAGTTATCCGATATCTATCTGCTTATAATCAGCCTACTATGAGCGTCATGTTTATACAGAAAATCATGAAGTAGGGGAACACACTGAAGGCATAGAGAACTGAACCCATTCAAGGCATAGAGAACTGAGCACATTCAAGGCATAGAGAACTGAGCACATTCAAGGCATAGAGAACTGAGCACATTCAAGGCATAGAGAACTGAGCACATTCAAGGCATAGAGAACTGAGCACATTCAAGGCATAGAGAACTGAGCACATTCAAGGCATAGAGAACTGAGCACATTCAAAGGCATAGAGAACTGAGCACATCAGGCATAGAGAACTGAGCACATTCAAGGCATAGAGAACTGAGCACATTCAAGGCATAGAGAGAACTTGAGCAATTCAAGAGCATAGAGAACTGAGCACACTAAGAGCATAGAGAACTGAGCACATTCAAGGCATAGAGAACTGAGCACACTGAAAGCAGCATAGAAATGAGAAAGGCCTGAGAACCACATTCAAGGCATAGAGAACTGAGCACATTCAAGGCATAGAGAAAAACTGAGAGAACTGAGCAATTCAAGGCATAGAGAACTGAGCACATTAAGCAAGAGAACGACACATAGCATAGAGAACTGAGCACATCAACATAGAGAACGAGCATTCATAGAACTGAGCACATTCAAGGCATAGAGAACTGAGCACATTCAAGGCATAGAGAACTGAGCACACTCAAGGCATAGAGAACTGAGCACATTCAAGGCATAGAGAACTGAGCACATTCAAGGCATAGAGAACTGAGCACATTCAAGGCATAGAGAACTGAGCACACTGAAGGCATAGAGAACTGAGCACATTCAAGGCATAGAGAACTGAGCACATTCAAGGCATAGAGAACTGAGCACATTTTACCCTCCTCTCAAATAAGTACTGTACACAGGGTTGCTGTGCTTGCTTCTGGTCAACCTGCTAATGTACAGTCTTACTGCTGCTCGTCAAAATCAAGCTGGTAGAAATAAAGCATGTGTGAATCTCAGCTTAATTCTCCTTCCCTTCTTTCCCCTAGCAGGGCACTTTTAGAAGAGTAAGTTCCATAACTTTCAGGCATACATTTTTAATGGATAAGTTCACTGACATTACATAAATGATGAGAAACAAAGGACAGGGCATTCTATGAGGCCAACTTTTCAATCATACAATAAATGAATATTCCCCAAATTATAAATGTGTATTCTCAGCTTGGAGTAGTAAAAGTACTTCTAACTGCTGCATACATTCCCACATATATATTAAATGCACATAGACATACTTTTCAAGTATCTCTTGGCAGCATATATCTCACCATTCTAAATATTATGAATGATCATCTTCCTTCAGGTATATTCTAATATATATGAAGTTGTTTAATCACTGAGAGTTTTGTTGAACATGCTAGGTATGCTACTAATGCCAAGTAATATATTATAATCCAGTCTATAACATGAGCATCCCTGTCTGTCCAAGAAAGTGAGCATTGTTCAGCTGGTTTCCTGATGTGATGCCACAGTTAAGAATGAGTGGGTTTATAAGTTGTCAGACTATGATTTGCCATGTGATATGTTAGCACAAGTTTTTACTGTAAAACTAAAGAGTATAACAACTCATTCAACAAACCCCTAATCCTAGTAATTAGGGAGGGCCATTTATTCCATACCTCACCAGAAACCAGTTCTATCCAGGTTCCAGAGGTAATAACTGATTCAAGATGATTGGCTTTCCACAAGAGAATTTCTCACAGGTACACTGTCAACAATGGCTGAAATGCATATCCAGACTGAGGGTTTGTGCTGGAACTCCAGCCTATGCAGGCTAAGCAACTAACTTCAAAGCTCTGGGACATAGGGAGAGCGGTTCTCAAAAGAGGCACAGTTTACTCACTTTTAGATATCTACTTTTAATGATGATGGAGAAATAACTAACAATTTATTAAATATTTATGTATACTGAAGTTTTATATTAAAAAACAAAATCAGCACTTCTTCAGATTACTAAAAGCCATACAGCTCACAACCAGAGCCACAAAACTTTTCTGTGCACACACTTCAATACCCACCTTTTCTGTATCTGGATGAATGCTTCATTGTAGTTAGCCAATGTGATTTTCAACACATTAAGATTTCTCATTCTACATTTATCTTAGAATATTCAAATTAACTGTGGCTTGGCTGTGTCTTGACCATCTTGTTTTTGTTACACACTTGATTTTCACCAATAGCCTGTACTAGTGCCATCAAGCAGCTGTACTTTCAGCTGCCAGTTTCTCTAATCTGGAGATGGGAAGTTACATGCTATTTGCACAGCAAGAGTGCAATGGTGAAGTTCTGCCCATGGATTCATGCTGTTTGATTCATTTACCCTAAGGTTTGACAGGAATGTCAGCAAAATGTTTTCAAAGTTGTAAGGAAAATATATTAACAATTATGTGAAAAATTATCAATAGTAACAACCAAGGACACAGCTTGAAAGGACAAGGTGAGGGCTGTAGAGAGAGCTGGGGGGTAGTAATCAAAATACTTTGTATATATGTATGAAATTTTCAAGGAATAAATAAATAAATATCATAAAAATTACATTAGGTATTCATATACACAGCTAAGAACACCTTTATCCCAACATGTTTATACAGTCCTCTTTAATTTCATTTCTGCTTAATAAATGTTTAAAATCCAAGCAATGTTTTTAAACTGGGGGGGGGGGGTTAGAGGGAGATAATTTTGTGCCTTATGCGATTTATCTCTTAAAGCCCTTCTCACCCAAGGATGGTGGTGTTTCTGTACCACAGGCACCAGCATTATAGCTTAGCAATGCCAAAGCACCATAGTGAATGTAAAGTTGAATGCCTGGAATATAAATATAAACTTGAATGTTTGAAAAAAAAAATGTAACACTTCCAGATGCTACACAGTAAAACTCAGGGTATATCCTTAATGATGTTGCTTTTTTGAGTGTTAATGTCACTAATCCAGGCACCACATCTTAATTCAGCAATTTCTTAGGCAATTGAAGAGCTATCCAGATGGATTTTATCCATCGGAACATCCACCCAAGACAGAATAGGCAAAATGAAAGGTCAATTGATTGTTTGACAGATTCATCACTAATTTAAAAGATAAAACTGGCCATATTAACTTCATAAACATGTTTTCTGTGCCAAATTACTGAGTCGGGAGATTTGGGTAAAAATAATCTCTCCTCTGAGTTAGAAGAACAAGTGCCAAAGGCCTCATCGGGAGGATGAACACATGTCCTAGTTCGTTTGGGTCCGTCTTGTCTTATGCCTGTTTTCCTGGTGTTCTTTCTGGTTTAGCTTAGCATCTGTGAAAACTTTCTAGCTTTTAAGGATAAACTATTATGATTCAGTTAGCAAAATGAGCTGAAGTCGGTTTGATGGACTTCAACTTTGCTTACTGCTTCTGCCAGTCTGGACTGTGCAAAGGGATTGTCCAATAACATTTCTCATTTTAATATACAGTTGAATGTATAGGACAATAACCAAGCAGTCTGCATTCCCAGGCTTTTCTAAGTCCTCCCCCTTTAAAGGAAACAGAGCATGGGTAGTCTCACTCGGTAGAGAGTAGTCTAGACTGTGTTGTAGCTGTGTGACTCAAGTTTGTAGCATATGACATTGTTTGGGGAACCTTTTATGTTTTGCATTAAATGCTTTAGGTCACAATGACAGAGGGAAATGAATGTTTCACGAAATATTAGATTGGAAAGTTCTTTTAAAAATTGATGATAAGTAGTAACTTGAAAAAGTTTGTTGACATTATCCACTTATTATGGGGACTATACACGTGCCATTATTCTCTTGTCAGCCAGAAGATTCAAACTTGCTGAAAACCAAAAACATCATGTGGGGTTGGAGAAATGTCTCAGTGGTTAAGAGTACTTGCTGCTCTTTCAGAGGACTGAACTTCAGTTCCCAGCATCAACCCAGTGGCTCTCAACTGCCCTATTACTTTAGATCCACATGATAAAATGCCCTCTATTGGTTTTCACAAACATCTCCAAACACATGTGGCCTATACACAGACACACACAGAGAGACACATACACACACAAACCTACAGAAACATATATATATATATATATAATTTTAAAAATTAGTGCTTAAAAATTAGTAAGAATGAAAGAACAGAAAGGCAAAACATCATTAAAATTTCAAATACATAACAAACTGTTATTTTTGAAAACAGTGCTTGCAAGCCAGAACATACAAATGTGGAGTCTAACCAAAGGCCACAGCAGACTAAACAAAGAACACTCCATTAGTGTATGACATTTAACTTGGAATATTGTAATTGCACTTTGAAATGTTTCAAATTATGGGGGGTATTTGCTAGAGATCCTTATATTAATTGAATACATTTATATATTTTGACATGCTTTTCTAAATGTAATTTCTAAAAGTTACAATACCCACAAATTGTTGGTACCTTTTCTTTAAAATCATAGCATATTTTTGCAAAGGGAAATTATTGTAAACAAAAATAAAAACTGTATCCATGGGAAGATTTACATGTAGTAGCCAGAAATTTTCCTGTGTCCTGTCTGGCCTCCAGTTGGGACAAATCTCTCCTACTCATGTCCCAAAGCTGCTTAGTCCCACATAAATACACAGAGGTTTCTATTATTTACAAACTTGATGGCCTGTGGCTCAAGCTTCTCACTAGCTAGCTCTTATAACTTAACCCACTTCTATTTTTTTAAGTTGCCATGTGGCTTCATGGCTTACCTGTACTTTCACATCTTGCTTCTCCTGGCAGCAGCTCACACTGTCTCTTCCACCTCTCCTTTCCTCTTACTCTTTCTCCAGTTGGGATGTACCACCTAACCTTATTCTGTTCACCATTGGCCAAACAGCTTTATTTGTCAACCAATCAGAGCAACACATATTCACAGCATACAGAAAGATATCCCACAGCAACAAGGTCGGAAATAAAAATGCTAATGATGAAAAATACTCCATGTACCACAATTTGCTTTTTGCTAATCAGAAAACTTAGTCTTCATAGGAAAAAAAATGCTTTTCATTCAAAGACCATACACTATGTGAGAAGTGAGTTAGAAATATCTGCAATTCAAATATATAATCTCTGTATTGGTAATGTAAAGGAGAAGTTCTAAAAACAATTTAAAAACTACAAGTTAATATATTTTCAATACAATAATGCTGACATTTTAGAAGAGGTGAAAACAGATAAGAAATGTTTAAAACACACAAACATGTTAAGCTTTCTTGCTTGTATTGATACTGAACTAACTTCAGTAAAAAATTTTTTCATTTTCTTTTTGTTATTATATTTGTGTTTTAATTTTACACATCAGCCATGGTATGTGTATGTCTTTTTTTTGGTATGTCTTTTTTTTTTAAACTTGGGGCATCTTTGATTAAAAACAAAATAAGGAGATTGTTATATATCTGAATGAATGTGGCCCATGTTGTAGCTACTGTTAACATAAACTTTGGGAAATGTGTTAAGAGATTAAGAAACAGAGAGAAGCACTGCACCTAGGTCCCAGTCCTGGGCACCAGCCATTCTGGGGAAGACCTGCCCAACTTGGCTCCAGGTTCTGGCCATAGGGCAGGACCCCCCAACCCCGCTGGGAAGGTTTCCCATCTCTAAAACCCCCAGCGGACCCTACAATCTCCATGCCCTGCCCCCACATCCAACAGCCTCAGACCCCAGCCACTTCCTGAGACTTAGAAACCAGCCCCCAGATTCCATCCTGCCCCAGAACTCCCATCTGGACCAAAGCTCCCATCTGAACAAGATACAGAGAACCCAGTGACTTCTTGAGACTCAGAGACCAGACCCCAGCTCCCAGCCAGGCAGCACTCCATCTGGACCAGAGCTCCCATCCAGCCCAGAGCTTCCATCTGGACCAGAGAGAGGCTCCCTAAATCTGTTAGCTCTGTCTGGACCAAGTGCGCTGATGAGACCAAAAATGAATCCTCAAGGAGATGGGCAGACGCCAAGGCAGAAGTACATACAACAAAATAAAAAGCAATACAGAATCACCAGAACCTAGCCCTCCTCCAACAACTAGACCTTAACATCACAGATTGGAAGAAGCAGAAGAAAACAACCTTATAAATAACATTATGAAAAGGCTAGAGCCTTATATAGAAGAAATCAAAAATGAAGTGGAGGAACGGACAAACAAAAACTGGGGAAAATGCTTTAAAAAACTAGAGGAAAGGAAAAATAAAACAGAAGAAAACAATAAGTCCTTGAAAGAAAATCATGAAAAAGCAATGAAACAGATGAAGGAAACAGTCCAAGACCTGAAAAGGGAAATAGAAAAAATGAAGAAGACACTAGCAGAGGGAATGCTGGAAATAGAAAATCTGAGTAAACAAACAGGAACTTCAGGTGCAAGTATAACCAAGAGAATGCAAGAGATGGCAGAGAGGATCTCTAGTGTTGAAGATATGGTAGACGAAATAGATTCATCAGTCAAAGAAAACACTAAAGCCAGCAAAGCCATGACCCAAAATGTCCAAGAATTTGGGACACCATGAAAAGACCAAACCTACAATAATAGGGATAGAGGAAGAAGAAGAATACCAACTCAAAGGCACAGAAAATATATTTCACAAGATCATAGAAGAAAACTTTCCCAACTTAAAGAAGGAAATGCCTATGAAGATACAAGAAGCCTATAGAACACCAAACAGACTAGACCCTCCAAAAAAGTCCCCTTGCCACATAATTATTAAACAACTAAACTTACAGAATGAAGAAAGAACATTAAGGGCAGCAAAGAAAAAAGGCCAAGGGACTTATAAAGGCAAACCCATCAGAATAACACCCAATTTCTCAATGGAGACTTTGAAAGCCAGAAGGACCTGGACAG
The DNA here is from genome assembly GCF_903995425.1 of Onychomys torridus. Classification (NCBI taxonomy): domain Eukaryota; kingdom Metazoa; phylum Chordata; class Mammalia; order Rodentia; family Cricetidae; genus Onychomys; species Onychomys torridus. The sequence goes on along the minus strand of NC_050460.1, from coordinate 1,551,363 downwards.
GTATAATGCAGACACTAAGAGACTATGGATGCCAGCCTAGACTAATATACCCAGCAAAACTTTCAATCATCATAGATGGAGTGAACAAGACCTTCCAAGACAAAACCAGATTTAAACAATACTTATCCACAAACCCAGCCCTACAGAAAGCACTAGAAGAAAAATTCCAACCTAAGGAAGGCAGATACACCCATGAAAACACAGGCAATTGATAATACCACAGCAGTAAACCCCAAAGAAGAGAAGTACACACACACTACCACCAAAAAAAAAAAAAAAAAAAAAAGGAATGAACAATCACTGTTCATTAATATCCCTTAATATTAATGGGCTTAATTCACCTATAAAAAGTCACAGACTAACAGACTGGATATGAAAGCAGGACCCATCTTTCTGCTGCATACAAGAAACACACCTCAAATTCAAAGATAGATACTACCTAAGACTAAAAGGCTGGGGAAAGACTTTCCAATCAAATGGTCTTAAGAAACAAGCTGGTGTAGCCATCCTAATATCCAGCAAAATAGAGTTAAAAGTAAAATCATGAAGGACATTACATACTAATCACAGGAAAGATCCTCTAAGATGAAGTTTCAATTCTGAACATTTATGCCCCAAACACAAGGGCACCCACATATGTAAAAGAAACATTACTAAAGCTTAAATTACATATAAAACCCCACACATTAATAGTGGGAGATTTCAACACCCACTTTCACCTCTGGACAGATCTGCCAAATTGAAACCTAAGGGAGAAATAAAGGACTTAACTGATGTTATGACTCAAATGGACTTAATCAATATCTACAGAACATTCCACCTGAACAAAAAAGAATATACCTTCTTCTCAGCACCCCATGGAACCCTCTCTAAAGTCGACCACATACTTGGCCACAAAGCAAGCCTCAACAGATACAAAACAATTGGAATAACCTCCTGCATTCTATCAGACCACCATGGCTTAAAGTTAGATTTCAACAACAACAAAAACTATAGAAATCCTACAATCTCATGGAAACTGAATAATGCTCAACTGAATCACCAATGGGTTAAGGAAGGAATAAGGAAAGAAATTAAAGACTTCTTAGAGATCAATGAGAATGAATACACCATATACCCAAACTTATGGGACACTATGAAAGCAGTGCTAAGAGGGAAATTCATAGCACTAAATGCCCATATAAAGAAGTTGGAGAAATCTCACACTAGTGACTTAACAGCATACCTGAGAGCTCTAGAACAAGAAGCAAAGTCTCCCAGGAAGAATAGACGCCAGGAAATTTTCAAATTGAGAGCTGAAATCAATAAAATAGAAACAAAGAGAACAATACAAAGGGTTAATGAAACAAAGAGTTGGTTCTTTGAGAAAATCAACAAGATAGACAAGCCCTTATCCAAACTAACCAAAAGACAGAGAGAGCATCCAAATTAACAAAATCAGAAATGAAAAGGGAGACATAAAAACAGACAATGAGGAAATCCAGAGAATCATCAGGTCATACGTCAAAAACCTCTACTCCACAAAACTAGAAAATCTAAAAGAAATGGATAATTTTTTTGGATAGGTACCACACACCTAAGTTAAATCAAGATCAGATAAAGCATTTAGATAGTCCAATAACCCCCAAGGAAATAGAATCAGTCATTAAAAGTCTCCCAACCAAAAAAATCCCAGGACCAGATGGTTTCAGTGCAGAATTCTACCAGATCTTCAAAGAAGAGTTAATACCAATACTCTTTAAATTGTTCCACACAATAGAAGCAGAAGGAATATTACCAAACTCCTTCTATGATGCTACAATTACCCTGATTCCTAAACCAAACAAAGATGCAACAAAGAAAGAGAACTACAGAATGATATCCCTCATGAACACTGATGCAAAATTCCTAAATAAAATACTGGCAAACAGACTCCAAGAACACATCAAAACAATTATCCACCATGATCAAGTAGGCTTCATCCCAGGGATGCAAGGGTGGTTCAACATATGAAAGTCCATTAATGTAATACACCATATAAACAAAGTCAAAGGAAAAAAAAAAACACATGAATATCTCACTAGATGCAGAAAAGGCATTTGACAAAATCCAACACCTCTTCATGATAAAGGTCTTGGAACGATCAGGAATACAGGGAACATACCCAAACATAATAAAGGCAATCTACAGCAAGCAAACAGCCAACATCAAATTAAATGGAGAGAAACTCAAAGCAATACCACTAAAATCAGGAACAAGGCAAGGCTGTCTCTTCTCCCCATACTTATTCAATATAATACTTGAAGTTCTAGCAAGAGCAACAAGACAACAAAAGGAGATTAAGAGGATACAAATTGGAAAGGAAGAAGTCAAGCTCTCCCTATTTGCAGATGACACGATAGTATACATGAATGACCCCAAAAATTCAACCAAGGAACTGATACAGCTTATAAAAACCTTCAGCAACATAGCAGGATACAAGATCAACTAAAAAAATCAGTAGCCCTCCTATATACAAAAGACAAACAGGCTGCAAAGGAAATCAGAGATACATCACCCTTTACAATAGCCACAAATGATATAAAATACCTTGGGGCTACTCAAACTAAGCAAGTGAAGGACCTATATGACAAGAACTTTAAGTCCCTGAAAAAAGAAATTGAAGAAGATATCAGAAAATGGAAAGATCTCCCATGCTCATGGATAGGCAGGATTAACATAGTAAAAATGGTGATCTTACCAAAAGCAATCTACAGATTCAGTGCAATCCCCAACAAAATACCAACACAATTCTTCACAAACCTGGAAAGAATAATACTCAACTTCATATGGAAAAACAAAAAATCCAGGATAGCCAAAAGAATCCTGTACAATAAAACAACCTCTGGAGGCATCACAATCCCTGACCTCAAGCTCTACTATAGAGCTACCATAATAAAAACAGCTTGGTACTGGCATAAAAACCAACATGTGGACCAATGGAATCGAATTGAAGACCCTGACATTGACCTGCACACCTATGAACATATAATTTTTGACAAAGAAGCCAAAAGTGTACAATGGAAAAAAGAAAGCATCTTCAACAAATGGTGCTGGCATAACTTGATATCAAAATGTAGAAGGCTGCAAATAGATCCAGATCTGTCACAGTGCACAAAACTTAAGTCCAAGTGGATCAAAGACTTCAACATAAATCCAGTTACTCTGAACCTGATAGAAGAGAAAGTAGGAAGTACTCTTGAACGCATTGGCATAGGAAATCACTTCCTAAATATAACACCAGTGGCACAGACACTGAGAGAAACTATCAATCAATGGTACCCCTTGAAACTGAGAAGCTTTTGTAGAACAAAGGACATGGTCAACAAGACAAAGTGACAGCCTACAGAATGGGAAAAAGTCTTCACCAACCCCACATCTGACAGAGGGCTGACATCCAGAATATGTAAAGAACTCAAGAAATTAGACATCAAAATGCCCAACAGTCCAGTTAAGAAATGGGCTATAGAACTAAACAGAGAATTCTCAACAGAGGAAGCTGAAATGGCTGAAAGACATTTAAGGAATTGTTCAACATCCCTAATTATGTGGGAAATGCAAATCAAAATTACTCTGAGATACCACTTTATACCTGTCAGAATGGCTAAGATCAAAAACACAGAAGACAGCTTATGCTGGAGAGGATGTGGAGCAAGGGGGAACTCTCCTCCACTGCTGGTGGGAATGCAAGCTTGTACAGCCACTTTGGAAATCAATATGGCGCTTCCTTAGAAAATTGGGAATCCATCTCTCCCAAGACCCAGCTATAGCACTCTTGGGCATATACCCAAGGGATGCTCAATCATACCACAAGGGCATTTGCTCAGCTTTGTTCATATCAGCATTGTTTGTAATAGCCAGAACCTGGAAACAACCTAGATGCCCATCAACTGAAGAATGTATAAAGAAAATGTGGTACATAGACACAATGGAGTACTACTCAGCAGACAAAAACAATGACATCATGAGGTTTGCAGACAAATGGATGGATCTAGAAGAAAATCATCCTGAGTGAGGTAACCCAGACTCAAAAAGACAAACATGGTATGTACTCACTCATAGGAAGATACTAGATGTGAAACAAATATGACTAGACTGCTACTCTCAACTCCAGGGAGGCTACATAGAAAACGGGACCCTAGGAAAGACACAGGAATCACCCAATGACAGAGAAATGGATGAGATATACAAAACAACCTGGACGTGAGTGGGGGTAATAAAGGGCAAGTTTCGAGGGAAAGAGAGCTTAGGGGGAGCAGGAGATCCCAGCTGGATCAAGAACAGAAAGGGAGAACAAGGAATAACAGACCATGATAAATGAAGATCACATGAGAACAGGAAGAAGCAAAATGTTAGAGAGGCCCCCAGAAATCCACAATGATACCTCCACTGTAGACTACTGGCAATGGTCGAGAGAAATCCAGAATTGACCTAGTCTCGTGATTGGATGGCCAAACACCCTAAATGTCGTGCTAGAACTTTCATCTAATAACTGATGGAAGTGGATTCAGAGATCCTCGGCCAGGCCCCAGATGGAGCTTCAGGAGTCCAGTTGGCAAGAAAGAGATGGGATTTTGAGAGTGTGAATTGTTGAGACCAAGATTGGAAGAAGCACAGGATCAAATAGCCAAACTAATGGAAACACATGAATTATGAACCAAAAGCTGTGGAGCCCCCAACTGGATCAGGACTTCTGGATAAATGAGATAATTGAATAGCTTGAACTGTTTTGGAGGCACCCAGGCAGTGGGACCAGGACCTGTCCTTAGTGCATGAGCTGGCTGTTTGGAACCTGGGCTTATGTGGGGATACTTTGCTCATCCTGGAAGGAGGGGACTGGACTTGCCTGTACTGAATCTACCAGGTTGAGCTGATTCCCCAGGGGAGTCTGCCCTGGAGGAGATGGGAATGGTGGGGGTGGGGCTGGGGGGAAGGCGAGGCGTGACGGGGGAGGACAGGAGAACCCATGGCTGATATGTAAAATTGAAACACAAATATCCGTATTAAATAAAATAAAATTTGAATTAAAAAAAGAAGAGATGAAGAAACAAAATAAAACAATAAGACCAAAACAAACAATAAAAAGGAAGCATATTAATGTTTACTTACTGTGTTAATTCTAGTTTTAGAAAGACTTTTATTTTAGAATATTGAATAGACTATGGTATTTGTTTACCAATATGTAGAATAAAAATTGTCATTTTTTATTTGCTGTTAAAATTATATAATTAGGTAGGAGAGATGTCCTAGTGAACGAGAGCACACAGTTCTCATACAGAGGACTTGAGCTTGATTTTTAGCATTATGTCAGATGGCCCAGGGGATCCAATGGCCTCTTAACCACCTGAACTCATGTGTACATACCCACACACAGATACATGTGCATGCATATAGTTATTGCTCCCACATTTTGTTAACTACAGATTAAAAGGTGAGCAGATGGCCTCTGTGCTCTAATGGACACAGCCAGAAGAAGTCAGGTTCCACCGTGATGTTCTGATGTTGCTCTATTTTCTCTTCTGTGACCTTGTTAACAGAATTAAATCAATGGGATTGCTGGAGGAGGTGTCTATTACACACTAAGGATTTTTCAAAATTTGCTTTCGCTCCTTTTTAACCTAAGACATTTTATGGAATCTTTTTTATAGCATATAAAATGGCATAAATAGCAATAATTTACTGATAATATATTATGAAGAAACTTACTTTAAAACAATTCCTCAGAATAATATATATAATTTTACTAATGAAAGGAAATTGTATATCAGTAAGATGGATGTTGTTTATTTATATTTACACAGCCAATAAATCTTGACTGAATATTTGATACTGCAAGAAAAAAGCATTTTTCAACTTTTTTTTTTTTCCAAAATTTGTTGATGCTTTGATTTTACACTTACTGAGATGCAAGTGCACATAAGTACATAGTATAAAATTGGCAGGGGTATACTTCGGACTACTTTAGAAATTACTGGAAATTCTGTTCCATCATTAATCCCTTTAATGCTTTTAATCCATTTAAGATTTTTTTTATGAGAGACAAATGGACAACTTAAATAGCAATTTTAAGGTAAGTAAAAAGTCTAACAACACAATTCAAAAACTCAGTAGTTTGGTTTCTACATGTTGACTAATGATGTAGGAAAATGTTACAAAGTATCTTTTGCAATTAAAGAAGTATATTTGTATAAGAGCAGTGAACCTTGTCTGTGTAAGTCAAAAAACACTGCAGTTCTTAAGGTGCAAGAATATCAAATCTAAGCCTAGGCTTGAGGTGTCCCAGGCAGCACTGATCCTACTGCACTTTGACAACAAGCATAGTGAGGCATTCTCATGGTGTGTTCAGAACCATGCAGTGAGGTCACACTGAGTTACATAGGCCAGCACTGCCACAAGCACCTTAGTTTCATTCAGTGTTTGATTGTTAGTTCAATTTGGTCATTGAACATTCAGAAACCTTTCACTGTTGCCAACATTTTTACAACCCATGCATCCCGTTGCAAAACCTCATCTTGTGTAGGGCCACTGTTTGCAGTGCTGTTATTTACACCACAGCACTTCTTGGGGATGGCTATACAGAACCTCTGGAGCTAGCAGCCTCAGCCACTGATGCTCCAAATGATAGCTTCAAGCTTTGTTACCCTTTTTGCAAACAGAGAGAGGAGAGACATCCTGAATGGATTTCAAAAACCTGTTTTTATGTATGGTTATTGGTTTTATTTCCCTTTTAAAATCCATATTTTGAACAGAATAATTTATATAAACTATTTAAAATATTTTTATTCTATTATTTTATTTTTTTAGTGCTAAAGATCCAATGTAGAGTCCTATACAAGTTTTACATGTGCTCTATCACTGAGGTATGTCCTTCATTCTTAATTAAAACAATTAATTTAAACAAATTCGGAGAAATACTGGGGAAGAGAGCTGTAACCTCTTTAATGAAGGCTGAGTGGCTTATTAGTTTGATTTGATATGAAAATAATCAAGATGCGGGTTAATGCATCTAAAACTATCCTTCTACTCACACCCATTGTCAGGAAGTGTTTGCACCAGTTCATTATGTCTTTCAACCATCCATGATAAGTTATGGAGAAGGACAAATGAAGCTACATGTCCAGGAGTATTTCCTAACATACTCATACATTATGTGTTCATGAAAAAGACATCCCCAGGCAGTGGGACTGGGACCTGTCCTTAGTGCACGAGCTGGCTGTTTGGAACCTGGGGCTTATGTGGGGACACTTTGCTCAGCCTGGAAGGAGGGGACTGGATCTGTCTGTACTGAATCTACCAGGTTGAGCTGATTCCCCAGGGGAGTCTTTGCCCTGGAGGAGATGGGAATGGTGGGGGTGAGGCTAGGGGGAAGGCGAGGCGCGAGGGGGGAGGACAGGGGAACCTATGGCTGATACGTAAAATTGAAACACAAATATCCGTATAAAAAATAAAATTTGAAATAAAGTTTTAAAAAGACATCAAAATAGAGTTTACCATAATACACTGTATACAGTGTCCACATGTATTCACTCACCCATCAAGCCTTGCATTGATTCACTCACTCATTTATTCATATATGCAAGAAAATATTTATGTGTGCATGCCTTTTGTCTATGTGACTGACAAAGAATGTGAAGATCCAGCCTCACTTTTATTTCCTTATGGTCTATATAAGGATTAAATGTCATTAGATATAGTTCAATATAATAAGAATAGCTCTGTACATGTGTTATTATTTGGGCGTGGGGTAAGAGAATTTTCTGAGAATTTAGAGAAATAATATCTTAATGTTACTCTTCATGCTAGTAAAGCTTTGGTCCTGCATGAATAGAGCCAGTCAAAGTTCATCGCCCTACCTATTTCAACAAATGTGCATTCATTACTTATAAGCAGACAGTGGGATTCAGAAAACAATAAATAAACCAGGGCGCTTATTTCCATGCAGGGAGCACAAGCACACAGATAGTCTGATAACTACCCACTGATTCTCTGACAAGTACGTGCTCCCTTATGATATGGGAGCACAATGAAAGACATTCAATTTGAGCTGAGATGGTGAGGGATTGGAATGGTATTAAGGAAGACCTCTGTGGAAAACCACTTTGTGGGCTTTGACAGACATTCTATACCCTCTCTATACAACAGGACCATTTATATGACAAAATGTAGTCAATCTTGTGTAATGATTCCTGAGTAGTAAAATTATCCAAGATTGAGAACCATTATTTTGGATGAATTATTTAAGAGATGAATTTAAGGATGATGATAAGAAGTGAAATAAAAACTGAATGTAGTCTGAGACATTGCAGTGAGGAGGCAGAAGTTATGACAGCTAATTTGACAGACATTGGAATGGCAAATACCGTGAAGATGGGCGGGGGGCGGCTAGAAGTCATGAGCTGAGTTGTTGAAATGGGAAATCAACTTACTTAAATAACATGTCTTTTTGGGACCATAGACAGTCTATATCAGCATCTCTCAAACTGAGGGGTCAAACATTCTTTCTAGAGGGGTTGTGTAAGATAATCAGAAAACATATATTTACATTATGATTCATAACAGTAACATAATTACAGTTATGAAGTAGCAATGAAAATAATTTTATTGTTGGAGCTCATAGTAACATGAGGAACTGTATTAAAGGGTCAAAGCATTGATAATGTTGAAAAGCACTGGTCTAGAGTATTAAAATGGAGGTTAAGTAATATTGGTATCATGTCTAAGGAAGTACATCATGTTTTTTTCTTAATCATTTTAAGACAATATAAAAATTGTATGAAGTATTTTGAGATTCTTGGAAATAAGCATTGTAGGGATAGACCTTTGTCAGGTCCTTCCTATACCAATAAACAAAAATAGGCAGCTGGATTATGCCAGTAAAAGTAAACCCACTGGAACTCAGTTACCTCATTTTATTCATGAATGATGATTTATATTTCCAGCAATATGCCAAGTTATGTACAGGAAGGTCAAGGACAGATGTCTCAAACACCATGGCTTTTTCATCCAATAGGTGAAAATACAGGGACTGTTCATCAACAAATCTCCACTTTTTTTATGGGAAATTCAAGATATTCAATGTCCTTAATACCAATTTGCAATTCTTAAAATTATTGATGGTGGAGTTAAGAAGTCTCCAGAAGATACAGTCTTCATGTGTTTATCTGCTAATAATTCATTTAAAAATGTCAATTGACACATATTGCAGAAATAAATTTTCTAAAATTTTGGTACAACTTAAAAATATTAGTTATTAATTGTTCTTATAAATATTGCAAGGAAAGATTATGAATCAATGTCATCAATCAATTTAAAATATTTCTGTTAATTTATAAGTAATACCTTATTTTTAGTCACTATATATATATATATATATATCTATATCTATATATATATATATAAAGCTAATGTTTCAGATATCATTAATTTTCCTATTGCTGATCTTCAGTGTATAGTAAAATACATAGATGATCTGGTCAGGAAATGTCTGAATATTATTGAAGAATAAATTTGTATCTTTCCCATCACTCCATACATTAATGCTCTAATTCTACCTGGATATATATTTTCAAGGACTTGAGATGTTGAAAATACCTGGGCATGGTATTTTCACCTACATTCCGAGTACTTACATGACTGAATGGGAGGATGGTGATTTTATTATCCCATAGAAACCTGTTTTCTAATGAGCAAGAGAGGGAGTGGATCTGCATGGAAGTAGAGGGGGAGGAGAACTGGAAGGAACAGAGGGAGGGGAAACTATAATCAGGATATATTATATAAGAAAAATTTGTTTTCAGTGAATGGGGGTGAGGAGACAAGCCTTTTTGAGAGAAAAAACCCTCTGCAAATCAGGAAGAGTCCATGATAGTGAGGACATGGAGCCCCATGGAGCACAGGCTGTGATAGACAAGTGAGGACATGGAGCCCCATGGAGCACAGGCTGTTATGGACAAGTGAGGACATGGAGCACCATGGAGCACAGGCTGTGATAGACAAGTGAGGACATGGAGCTCCATGGAGCACAGGCTATTGTGGACAACTGAGCACATGGAGCCCCATGGAGCACAGGCTGTTATGACATGAGACATGAGTCCAGGAGCACAGGCTGTAGGATAGTGAGGACATGGAGTCCTGGAAAGCTTTAAGAATGGTGGAGCCCCATGGAACACAGGCTGTGATGGACAAGTGAGGACATGGAGCACCATGGAGCATAGGCTGCTATGGACAAGTGAGGACATGGAGACCCATGGAGCACAGGCTGTTATACAGAAATGAGGACATGGAGCCCTGTGGGGCACAGGCTATGATAACATGAGGATGGGCTCCTGGAGCATAGGTGCTATAATAGGACATGGGACCCATCACAGGCTGTGATAGACAGTGAGATGGAGACCCTGGACCAGGTGTATGACAAGTGAACATGAGACCCATGAGCCAGGGTTATGGCAGTGAGACATGGAGCCCTGACACAAGCTGTTATACGAAAGGAACAAGCCTATGGGGCACAGGCTGTGATGGACAAGTGAGGTCAATTGGTGCTAAAGGTTTCAAAGGAGGCTTCTTGGATAACCTGGGCTTTTTCCTTTTTTCAGTGATAATAGTCCTGAAGGGAGATTGGTTTCCCCCAGTTTGTACTGTAATCTTCCCATGGGTGAGAAGAATATGGAATGAGAACCTGAATCTGGCCTTTTGGAAGAACTCTGAGGTAAAGACAGGGATCAGGAGTGGTTAGGTCTGTACTTCTGTACCCCAAAGGTGCTTTTTCTTATTTCTTTTCTTCACAGACAGTACCACAAGGTCTGATTGGGAAGAACTGTTCTTCATTCAGTCCTGAGACCTAGATTAGGAAATGAGTTTTAAAAAAGTATGTGTGTGTGTGTGTGTGTGTGTGTGTGTGTGTGTGTACTTGAATGCCTGCTTACTAATAAAAATAAATAATTAAAACACATTTTTTTTCACTTGGGTAAATAACTTATTTCTTACAGCCAATGTTATTTCACTTTCTGAGGATAAAGAAGTGTGATCATTTGGCAATTAATGCTGACCAGTTTAAGAAAGGACTTGGGCCATTTTAAAATAGATTCTTGCTGGCAAAGCTAATTTAATCTCACAGAGTTTGGTGGGTTACTTAACACCTACCCAGAGAGTGGCTATTACATTTTAAAGCATTCAAACCAGTCATGTGGACTGTTTCAAATTATCCAAGAGATTTGAATTCCCTTGCAGCAGTAAGCAAATGATTGTTTATTCATATCTGCTCCAAGTAAACAGCAGAGCCCTGTCTGCTGGTGCCTGAACACAAAGTGGTTTTGCATATTGGGAGGTGTGTGGTCAATAGGAACATGAAACCCAGGAGAGGCACTGACTCCAGCTGCCATTGTGTGAAATCAAAGACTTCATCCACATGCTTGATTCATGTGTCTGCTGGCAGGTGACTGATGAGTTGTGTGCCCTCTGCTCTCACTGTTACTATAACCTGGGCTGAGGGAAAGGGAAAGAAGGCCTCAAATTTTAAGCTCAAAGAAGGAAGTTTTGGAGGGGGTTTTGCGTATGCTGAGGCTGCAGTTGGGAAGAAAGCTGCTTGCCTTCCTTCACTGTGGCTCTCTCTGCTGGCCTTCTCTTTCTTTCTATAATGTCGGCTTTGAAGTAGGCACTCCCTAAGATCTCTCCTAGTTCTAATAAAATATCTTGTTGGGATTTCCCTTTTCTCTCTAGGGAAGCCTTTAGCATTCTGTGGGTGAAGAGTCTAACATTCACATTAAAAATGACCAGGGGAGGATAAGAAACAAGAAAGCCCGTGGTGGCTTCTCTGCTACTTTTTATTTTTATCCCTCATTATTTGATTTTCTCCCATTGTATTTCCCAAATATGTGAAATAAATCTATATCTGCTGGGATCCTGTCGAGCCATGAGATAACTAGCATCCTGATGACTGAATAGTCTTCTACCTCCAGGCTGCTCAAGCCTTTGGCTTGTTGCTCCCATTTCATGTAAAGCATGAGATGTGAAGTGATTCATTTACGTATTTAGGTTTCTTTTGTATGATACTTTTTAAAGTATGTATTTTTTAAAATTTTGTTGTCTTCAAAATTATTATAAATGTGTGAGTCCCAAATACACTGTGAAATTCATGCTGTGCTGTCATAGGAGTTTAAATTTCATAAACCAGTCAAAATCATTAGAGCAACAGCACCATCTTCTAGGTCCAAACAGAATCATTCATATACCTTAGTAAGTCAAATGAGAATGAGAAGTGAGTGATTCTGATGAGAATATGATAGCGAGTTCCCCTGACAGCACCACCTAATCTCTGTTAACGGTGGACACCAGCAATGCAGTGAGCGCCTCTCATCTGCACTGGCATCTCTGTTCACCACCATAGGGAAGCCAGACCATGTCAATGAAATATTTCTGTGGTACTCAGTTCTCAAACAGGTTAGAAAATGTGTCCTGATTAGTTTAAACTGTCAACATGACACAGCCTAGATTCACCCAAAAAGGGACTCTCAGTTGGGAAATTAGATTGTCCTATGGGTGTGTCTGTGGGTTATTGTTGTGATTGTTAATTGATTTGGAGAACCCAGTTTATTGTGTGTAGCAACATCCCCAGGCAGATAGTCCTGGGAAATGTAAGAAAACTAGCTGAACATTAGCTAGGGACTGAGCAAGTGAGCTAGCAAGCAAGCTACTTTCCTCCACAGTTTCTGTTTCAAATTTTTGCTTGATATCTTTTCCTTACTTCCCTCAGTGATGGATTATATTCTGTAAACTGAAAGAAACCCTTTCCTTCCTTAAGTTGCTTTTGACCATCCTGTTTGCTGTAGCAGCAGAATGAAACTAGAAGAGTGCTGGACCTGTGCACTTGGTTCATGGTGTTGCTTCTTTTAGAACTGAATTACCGCCTTGTTTATCTAGATATGGATAGCTTTGAGGTACTAATTTCCCCTGTGATTCTAGGTATAAATTGTCTCAAATGTCATGACCACACTTTTCTTAATAAGTACCCTCCAAAGGATGATCCTAGCCCTGGTTTAGAACTGAGTAGCCTTATCAACAACCTATAACTGCTGGAGCTGGTCTTGGAGCCCAGCCCATTTACCCCTAAACTCCATTATCAGGCCTGGAAAACCCACTCTTTTCCAAGCCCCAACATGAAAACTAATTCTTTCCAACACACCCTGACCTCGGGTTCGGCCTTTTTGTTGCAAACACTGTGCAGTCCTGGGTAATGATTTTCTTCTTTCCCTCTTTTTTAAACCATCCAACCATCTCTCTGAAAAGTCCTGAGACAGACTATCCACATGTCCCCAGGCATCCATTATGGTATGTTTCTCACAGCGGAGGCTCATATCATTTGACTTGGCCTCATTTTTCTTTCTTTACCTTGGTTTATCATAGACTCAGCACTGAGGAAAAGGACATGAGAAGCTCTTAGAAAGGTAACTGGAAAGACTCTGCCAAGGATATAATTAATTCATTTTGGGCAAATCAGCAGTTCACTCACATCATGTTGGACATTTTCTATAGCTGTTTTCTTTTGTTAACATTTGAGTTAAATAGCACAAAGTAATTCATTTCTATAGCCTACAAACCACAGACTTTCAGACCTCCCAAGAAAATCCTCAAGAACATTTCTTCCATCTCCTTTAATGAGAACAATTAAAGGCTAAGGGAGTCCTGAGTTGATTAAAACCAAAGAGCAATGTGAAAGCAAGTCTCTACCTTTCCACAGCACCTAGTCATTTATCTTCTTTATCAGTGGTTTTGAGCTTGGAGGCTATGGGTCTTCTTCCTATTTGGATAGGAATCCCTGCAGTATACCTGCCTGGAGATTATGCCCCTCGTGCACATGGTAGAGAAACCCATCTTCTCTTGAGGTAGCTAATTCTGTTTAAACTAAAAGGAATATTCTCCCTACTGACTGATGGTGGCCATGTCAGAAGGGCAGCAGATGGCAATTGACTTCAGGGGATCGTCCCACCAGAAAACAAGACTCTAATGGGTGAACCTCAGACAGGCAAGGCCCTGAGAGCCTCAGCCCCAGACTGTTTCTTGCTGTTGCTGTGTCTTTGTATGTTTGCCACCACCATTTTTCTCTGGTATCTGGCATGGTGTGAATGGGTGTGAGGAGGTTACCACTGTCCTTAATGCAGTATGATAATCTCTTGGAAATATCCCATTCTACTGGGCATTTTTACCTGGGAATTATTATGAAGATGATTTCCTCCAATGCTGCATTGTTTAACTGAAGCAATGATTTTATACAATAATAATGTTAATTTAAATAGGATTTTGATGATTGGAGTTTTTTAATAAATATAGTTAGGGATTATGATTGTGGTTAGTTTAGTAGAAAAATTAATAAAGGATAGAGGTAGGATAAAATGTTGTCCCTGCCCCTGATAAAGCAGAGGCTGCAGAGGATAAAAAACAAAACACAGAAGTATCACAGAGCTAAACACATGAGTTTCTAATGATTAAGAAAAACAGTTGAGTCCAATAGCCCAGCTAACTTAAACTCTTTTAATCTTAATGTTGGGAGATGTGTTCACAGATTTTTGGAGTGTATCATAGCTAAAAAAAAAAAAAAAAAAGCTTTGAAAACGACATAAAGTTAGACTAAGATGTTCTTGTTAAATAACTTTGAGGTAAAAACCCAAGAAGATTTAAGCTAAAGTTTAGAAAGGCACATAGTTGAGTGAGGAACTCATTAAGGTCAGGGAACAAGAATAATGCCTCCCAGTTATTATTAGCTGATATGTCTTTCTTGCCAGGATGGATTGGTGACCAAAGGTGATGATAAATTCTTTGTGTCAATTTCTACCCTCAACTTCCTGATATAAAAAACAAAACAAAACAAAATCTGTTGATGAGTGGGTATGCACCATAAGGATTTAAAATAGAGTTGACTGGTTCTTTTTCATATATAAAAGTTTGGATTTGTGGTTCTTCTAAGATTTCTTCTAAGATTACCTTTTGAGATAAATGATAAAATGGTCCTTTCTTTGTAATCACAAAATGCAGCCTGCCAGCAAAAGAACTAGCTGAGAAAAATACCCTGCTCGTGCACACTCTGTTAACAAGTTGCTTGAACATTAATACACATGGGTTCTTGGGACAACTTGTTTTTCACCTCTAATAGATGAAATGTTTAGTCCTTTAGGGATATGGAAACATGCTTTTTGTAAACTTGTATTTATTGTAATCATTCAATTAAAAAATAGAATGTAACCACGTTGTGATTTTCATGTTGCTTGAAAGATTTTACTGGGTTATATAAGCTGGAAGGGAAAAATTAAGTGAGTTAGAGGGAAAACATCAAGAATAAGAGAAAGAATACACCAGGAAAGATACAGAGAATTGAAACTATAGAAGAAGACTAAAGAGAATACAGAAGAAGGAAACCATCAAGAGAGTGTGTGAGTGTCTTTCCCCTTACCTCCACAAGATAAAAAAGTCATAGTATGCTGACTCTGTGGATTCTCTTTGAGCCCTGTGCTGCTGGAGGCTGGTCCTTCTGCAGCAGTAACTGAGCCTGTAGAACATTGTAGTGTTGCCCATTACTTAATACAAAGGTGTCCCAGATCCCTCTATTTGAATGTTTCCTCCTTTCTAGCCATTTTAAGTCTGTGAACCGGTCAGTTGCAAGATTTTAAAGGCATCTACAGACTTTCCACTGTTTACCTCCATAACAGCTTCCTCTCCTTTGAATTCTATAACTGCTTCCTAGATACTTTCCCTTGGGTATAAAACAAGCATCCAACTTAATAGCAACAAGCAAGTTTTTTATTCCATATTTCCTTGCCCTAGTCTTCTTCATCTCATGAGATTTTACGGGTTGAACACCAAAAATTATACTCTTGTGGCTTATTCTCTTTAGTTGCCCATTTAAACCACCAGTCTCATTCTTGGTTCTTTCTTAAAATTCCTTCCAGAAGCCTACAAATTCTTACTCATTTTCATGGCTTCCATTCTAGCCCAGGCCATTAGTTTTTGCATAGACAGCTTCCCTGCTCCTAACCCATTTGCTGATTGACAGCCCATTCTCTATGGAGCAGGTGGGACATAAATCAACCCACATCATTCCATTGCTAACAATATCCAGCAACTTCCTCAATGGGTTCTGGGTGATGCTGAATAAGGTGGTCGCCACCTTCTTTCTGGCTTTATTTCCTATTCCCTTTCACCTTCTTCTGTTTGCTCCTCTGTTTGCTCTCTTACTGTCCTTGAAGTATGCAATGTGAATGTCTACCAACAGACTTCTGCATTCTTGGTTCCTTCTATTTGACACACACTTTCCTCTGAAAAGTCACACTCACTCCCTCACTCCCTCAGTTGCTTTCAACTCTGTTTTCACTTTCTCAGAAAGAATTTTCTGACCCTGGTCCCCAGAACACATTTCCCACTTGACAGATTTGTTTCCAAAGCATGTCTTACTGCCTGACAATCAAAATTACATATTCCACAAAAATAAGCTCAAGGAAACCTGGGAGCTTTATCTTATTTTGGATATTTTTCTGTGGTTTCTGTAGTACTTGTAGCTGCAAAATGTAGACACTTTTGATAATTGTTTGTTACTTCACTATTCACCCTCAACTTTTAACTTGTAAATCTTCTTATTCTCTACCCTTTTCGAAGTGGGAGAATTTGCCCTTTATAGTGGTAGTTATTATAATTTTAGTATGGGACATTATACCAAGTTGGTAAGAATCTTTCTAAATATGGATTTTGGCATTTGTGCTAATTTATGATGATTCTTTCTATGAGTCATTAACTACCATTTAGTGGACATTTATGTGGCCTTCACTCAGCCACATGTTCTGTGTTACTTCTCCTAATTCTTACTGTGACCATGAGAGTTACTATTAGAAACTGTTCCACTTGTCTTGATGTTACAGAAAGGAAATTGCATTCAGAATGAGTTAAGTATGTTCCAGTGCACCAGTAAGTCCTAGCATAAGCCACACATAGGTGTCATCACTGTGTGGTTGTACTGTGATTAGATGTACTGTGGTTAGATTAGTGAAATATGGCTCTGCATAACACTTAGAAGCGGTACCTGTGTGATGCTGATCAAGTTGTTCTCTTCCTCATAACACAGTGAGGATCATATTTTTTTAAAAAAAAGAAATTGTTAGGCTGTTTAGATAGTACTAGTAGCATGCTCAATGGGTGGTATAATAGTAGAGCATAAGAATTAGTAAAACCAAGGCTAGAGAGATGCCTCCAGTGGTTAAGGGCCCTCGCTGCTCTTCCTGGCTTTGATTTTCAGCACCTGCATTGAATGGCACACAACTGTCTGTAATTCCAGCTCCAAGAGACTAGACACCTCTGGTCTCCTTTTGCACATGCACTCATGTGCACATATACATATGTAGACATATACACCTAAATAATTTTAAAAAGAATTAATAGAACTAAAAATTGCATGATTTTTTTCAACTATCAGATAATACATATCCTTTGCCCAAGATTGGTATAGCTGAGTCTTGAGGCAGATTGATTTCTAATTTTCTGAGAAACCGCCATACTGATTTCCAAAGTGGCTGTACAAGTTTACATTCCCACCAACAGTGCAGGAGTATTCCACTTGCTCCACATCCTCTCTAACATAGGCTGTCATTAGTGTTTTTGATCTTAGCCATTCTGATAGGTGTAAGATGGTGTCTCAGAGTCATTTGATTTGCAATTCCCTGATAGCTAAAGATGCTGAACAATTCTTTAAGTATCTTGGCCATTGAGATTCTTCTGTTGAGAATTCTCTGTTTTAATTGGATTATTTGTTATTTTGATGTCTAGTTTCTTGAATTCTTTATATATTTTGGAGATCAGCCCTCTGTTAGATGTGGGGTCGGTAAAGATCTTTTCCCATGAAGGCTCCCATTTTGCCTTATAGAAGCTTTTCAGTCTCAGGAGGTCCTATTTATTCATTGTCAATCTCAGTGTCTGTGCTGCTCGTGTTATATTCAGGAAGTTGTCTCCTGTGCCAGTGTGTTCAAGGCTACTTCCCACTTTCTCTTCTATCAGTGTCAATGTAACTGCATTTATGTTGAGGTCTTTGTTCCACTTGGACTTGAGTTTTGTACAGAGTAATAGATATGGCTCTATTTGCAATCTTCTACATGTGATCATCCAGTTATACTAGCATTATTTGTTGAAGATGATTTCTCTGTTGTGTTGTATAATATTGGCTTCTTTATAAAAAAAAATCAGGTGTTCATAAATACATGGATTTATGTCAGGGTCTTTGATTCAATTCCATTGATCCACCTGTCTGTTTTTATGCCAATACCATGATGTTTTTATTACTATAGCTCTATGGTAGAGCTTAAAGTCAGGAATGATGATACCTCCAGAAGTTCCTTTATTATACAGATAGGTTTTTTGTTTTTCCATATAAAGCTGAGTATTGTTTTTTCGAGGTCTGTACAGAATTGTGTTGAAATTTTAATTGGGATTGCATTTAATCTGTAGATTGTGTTTGGTAAGATTGTCATTTTAACTACATTAATCCTGCCTATTCATGAGCATGGGGGATCTTTCCATTTTCTGGTATCTTCTTCAACTTCTTTCTTCAAAGACTTAAAGTTCTTGTCATACAGGTTTTTCACTTGTTTGGTTAGAGTTACCCTAAGATATTTTATGTTATTTGTGGTTATTTAAAGGGTGTGGTTTCTCTGATTCCTTTCTCAGTCCATTTACCATTTTTGTATAGGAGGGCTATTGATTTTTTTGAATTAATCTTTTATCCAGCCACATTACTGAAGGTGTTTGTCAGCTGTAGGAGTTTCCTGGTAGAATTTTGGAGTTACTCATATATACTATCATATCATCTGCAAATAGTGAAAGTTTGACTTCTTCCTTTGCAATTTGTATCCCCTTGATTTTTTTTTTTTTTTTGATTTTTTTTTTAAAGCTGGACCTTTGAGCACTATATTGCATAGATATGGAGAGAGTAAACAGCCTTATCTGGTTCCTGATTTTAATGGAATTGCTTTGACTTTCTCTCCATTTAATTTGATGTTGGCTATCAGCTTTCTGTATATTGCCTTTATTATGTTTTGGTATGTTCCCTGTATCCCTGATCTCTCCAGAAACTTTATCATGATGTTGTTGGATTTTGTCAAAGTCTTTTTCAGCATTTAATGAGATGATAATGTGTTTTTTTTTTTTCTTTCAGTTTGTTTACATGGTGAACTACATTAACTACATTGAAAGATTTTTGTATGTTGAACCATCCCTGCATCTCAGGGATGAAGACTACTTGATTATAATGAATGTTTTTTTGTTTGTTTGTTTGTTTTTTGTGTTTTTTTAAATGCATTCTTGGATTTAGTTGCTTGGCAAAAATTCTTGACAATAAATTCTTTGTATTTACTTTATTGTGTACCCCAACTGAATTCATGAATCTCTAGGCCTTTTCCCTAGATGCTAGAACCATTGATTTCTCCAAGTACAGCCACATTCTTACTCAGATAAGTACTCTCAGTATATGAGAACTGCTTCACACAGGAGGTCAGTAACTTCATCTCCTTTCTTTCCACAATGGACCAGGCCAATTGCTAACCAACTTAAGGATGGGTTAATGAGATGTATGGTCAGTATTACCAGATAATGTGTCCTTTCTCACTTTCCCCTTCTTAACATGCTTCTCTCAACCCCTCCATGGTTTTCTGTAATACTTTCTCAATAGAGTATATCCTTCTCTTTGCCTAAAGGTCTGTCTTCATAGAAAGCTGAGTTGCCACATGTGCCAAGGCCATATAGCACTGAACATATTAACACTGGTGATGGTAATAGGGTTAGCCAACCACTTCTTGTATTTCCATCAATCACATTTTCATGGCTGAGGTGATTTCTCAACTCCTCCATTTTCTCTGTCTCTGTCTCTGTCTGTCTGTCTCTGTCTGTCTGTCTCTCTCTGTCTCTCTGTCTCTCTCTGTCTCTCTCTGTCTCTCTCTGTCTCTCTGTCTCTCTCTCTGTCTCTCGCTCTCTTCCAACCTGTTATACATGTTGAAACATCTTGGCCTGGAAGATGATTATTTTGAATTGGACTAACTTGAGTGTTGGTAATTAGTTCAAATGCCCTAACACCTGAACCCACTGTTGCTAGTGGTTCATGTGCCCACTTTCTTTTGCATGGAGACCTACACTTAACCTTCTCAGGGTCATCCCTCGCTCTCTTTCTCCTGATGATGGACCCAAGATGGATTGATGTCCTTCACTCTAGTCAGCACTAGCTGTAAGCACCTACTGCTCATTTCTCATTTGGTAGTAATCATGTAGTAGTTGTACAGCTTCCCTTTCCCTTCCTCTAAAATCAGATTCATAATAAAAGGACTGACATTGCTATCAGTGGAATGCTTTGAGAGAAGCTGTCTCTTCTACTGCCCTCAGCCCTGCCCTCAGCACTGTCCTCAGCACTGTCCTCAGCACTGTCCTCAGCACTGTCTTCAGCACTGTCCTCAGCTCTGTCCTCAGCACTATCTTCAGCACTGTCCTCAGCACTGTCTTCAGCTCTGTCCTCAGCACTGCCCTCAGCACTGTCCTCAGCACTGTCTTCAGCACTGCCCTCAGCACTGCCCTCAGTACTGTCCTCAGCACTGCCCTCAGCTCTGCCCTCAGCACTGTCCTTAGCACTGTCCTCAGCTCTGTCCTCAGCACTGCCCTCAGCATTTTTGAGCAGTTTTGCTAATAAACTTTCTCCGTGTTTCCTGAAACTGCTATATCTACCTCTCTTTCACAAATAGCTTGAATTATTACTTTCCCACCAAGTTTTACCCTTTCCCATTGCTTGTTGACTACTGGAATAGTTTTGTCCCCTCTATTATAGCCAGTGAATAGAAGGAAAAAGTAATAGAAACAAAAATAATTTTAGGGTTGATTGAGGTAGGTTCTCTTTCTGGGATAAAAATTGTTGGTTTTATTCAAGAACTTTGGATGGAATTAATGCTATGTCACATTTACCCTAAATGGAAGATATTCTGCTTTGAGTCTCTTAGTCATGATCTGTCTACTGGTGGACCTTGGGCTCTCTAGTTAAAGAAGTCCCATGTATTATATCTCTATCTTTTGGTCCTTAAAAACTAGCAAATTGTACCAGCAGCCCAGAATTTAAGCAAATATTCAGTTATTTTTCATCAGTACAAAACCTTCCTTGGCATTTATGTGGTCTTAGCCATCTTAGCCTCTTCTTTGTTACAGTTCTATGATGATGACATGTGTCCCTCAAGAGAACGTAAGCTGCCTGCTTCCAAGTGTAATTTAGCACCTGTTCCCAAGTGCATTTTAGCAGTGGTCAGAGTACTGTTCTCACGGCAATGAACATTCAAAAGATTGATTTTTCTACTTGGCCTCTAGGATTGCACCATGACAACAATCTAGAGACACTCTGGGAAGGGTGAGCAGAAAGCCAGGGCAGGTTAAGCAATTTGGTAGCATGGCTGGCAGTATTGGAAAATATCAGACTGTTGACTGCTGCTGCTGTCCAGCTAGTGTGGGATAGGGATGGCCTTTAATGTCTCTGGGGTCATTCTTCATCTTTCAGTAGAGAATATTGACAAAAAAATAAAACTCCTGAGATTATCAAGTGGTTAAATGATAAATGGACAGAACGGTATACTCTATCAGGCTAAGATTGTATACATTATTACTTTTGGTAATTAAGTAGAGGGAAAACCAATTGCTTGTGTTCGAGAGAAGTCTATTCCAGTTTATTTAATTTGTGGCTTAAGAAATTTGAGTAGTTATAATTAGCACAAGCATGACTTTCTGCAAGTACACATTTTAAGAGCTTTATTTTAATATAATGTGTTGTTTATTTTTTCTTTACAATTGAATAGTTAACCCAGAAACTCACATGATAACTACATTATTCACTGTTACACATTCCTCCTCCAAACCTACATTCTAAGAAAAATGCATACTTTTTGTATTTAAGAAATACTGGTAAATAAATTTAAACCAGACAAAACCCTAGCACGGATAAGGGGAAGTGACCATGAAAACCTACTCATATCAAAAGTTGTTTGCAATTTGATAGCTACTGGGAGAGGTAACATCACTTTTCTCCAATGGAGTGTCATTGAATATATTATTCCCTACTTCAGGGCAAGTTCCATACCCAGGAGTAGCTAAGCAACAAAGAACAGAATCCATGTTTTCTGTGTGCTTTTTGTTTTGTTGTGTTATTTTTTCATCTTATTGGGGTTTTTGTTTTTGTTTTTGTTTTTATTCATTCATTCATTCATTCATTTATTTATTTATTTATTTATTTATTTATTTATTGAGAGAGAAAATATGATATTGAACAAGTGAGAGATTAGGAGGACCTGAAAGAAGTTGAGGGAGGACAAAGAATATGGTCACAAGCTATTGTATGAAAAAATTTAAATTACAAAAGAAAGAAATACTTGTGCAATATTTACTGAGCTACAGAAATTTTCCAAGGCTGTTGTAAGCACTGGATCATTTAATCCTTATTACAGCTTTACAAATCAGTGCTATTATCCTTATTTTGCAGTTACGTAAATTGAAGCACAAAATACTTAATTACTCAAACTTGTACAAATTTGAGCTGCATTAACCCAAGTGGGTTGCCTTCAGAGTCTGTGCTTATGGGTATCAGCTATGGCAAGAAAATTTTAAAACCAGAGTTTGGTTTACCTAAGTTTACCTAATTTGTGTAGCCAGTCTGGGCTTTTTGGACTAACATGGTCCCCTCATTCCCCTGAGGACCAAGGCATTTAGCAAGACTTCCCTTTGGCATGTGTTGTTCTTATTTCTTGCTAAGGAGAGAACCTAGGTTAGGTCATCCTGGATTTCCAGCTGTCCTTCTGCTGGTACTGAGGATGTTTTGATTGAGAGTAAAGGAAGCCCTGTAGGGAAGCAATGGAAGGTCGTGTGCCTCCTAACACCCTCGCCTATGGAAATTAAGAGTATTGACACTGACAGAATTAAGTCTTTTGTCAGTAAATATAAATTAGATGTTGATATCATACCCTTGTCATTCTGAATTCATTTAAACATTCAAGATTCAAAGTAGTTTTATCCAGCATAAATTGACAATCTATAAAGCTCAGGCCAAAGTTTCATCATTTACATTCTTATTTTTCTTTTGATAGAGAAATTAATTATTAATTTTAGTAAATTCCTTTTTAAATTAAGTATTATTATTGTGTGTATGTGGAAGAATACCATGATGCATGTGTGCACATCCAAGGACAACTTTGTTGAGCCAGTTCTTCCTGATACTCCTTGGAATTGAATAGAAGTCATCAGGCTTGCACAGCGAACAGCTTTATCTGATGAACCATCTTGTTGGCCCAATTTTATTACATTGTAATACTTCATTAATCATAATAAACCACATAGAATTAAGAGACTTCTTTTTGTGCTTCAAGTGATTTGTCAGTGTTCTTAAAGAAGTTGATGGATTTATTCGTCTTTTCTCTTCAGAGATTACCACTGCTCCTTGAATGGGCTTCTGCTCTTAGAATAACCCTAGTTTGAAAAGTCCCAGACCTTCCCAGCTGGCATTTCTCTGTCACTGGTGCCTCCACCTCAGCTCAACTCCTTCATTGTGTCTATTTTCTGTGACTTCACCAGGCTGTGGTCAGGAGGCATCAATTCTCCCTCAGGATATAGTAATGGCTTCTACTCCCATTGAGACCGACTGCCTTCCACTTCTCTCTCTCTCTCTGAGCTGGCTGTTGTAGAGTTTGCTGAGGCTACGCACCCAATGTCTTAAACATTTATTTTATCCAGAAATCCAAGACAAAGAGGTTGGGGCCATGTTTCTGGGCTTCTCTCACCTTCTGTAGGTGCTTTTTAGTGGCAGCATGACTCTAGTCTTCAGATAGCATGCTCCTGGTGTGTGTGTGTGTGTGTGTGTCTCCTTAATATAATGATATAAATAAATATGATATAAAGTCATATTGTATTAGATGTCCACCCAATCCCAAGTATGGCATCCTACTAACTGTATTTTCTATAGGCCATTTCCAAATAAGGTGGCATCTGAGTCACCAGGGGTTATTATGCTACAACTTGAATTGGAGGTGGGGCACACTGTAGCACCAACTCCTGCTCATGTTTGAAAGCTACACTGCCTCCCTTACTAAACCCCAAGTACCTGGAGGTGCACCAACCTTTACTAGCATTTTCTCTATTGGACTCCCCCTTTCTTTCTACACAGTTCAGTAGCTGCCCCCAAAGTCTTTTGAGTCTCCCCTCCTCACTGATGTCTCCCCTGATCACGTTATTTAAGATCACACTGCTGTCCTTCCTTCAGTCCTCTTCTTCCTCATTGTTCCTTTTCCCTACTGAACTCAGTAGCTTCTGCCTTACTTCCTAACTTTTCTGCCCCTGCCATTGGTCTGTAGAAGCTGATTGTGGTGTTTGTATTTGTCTTGTTCTTGCCCTGATCCTGCAGTTTTGGCCTAGTGCAAGGCTTTTTATTTTGTTCTTATGTGTTTCAAACATGCAAAACAGTGTTTGAGACTCAGCAGTAGCTGAAAAAAAAATACAAGCTTGATGTGGGAGGGCCTAGTTCCCTATGGATGATGCCATACATGGCATGGTGGTCCTCAGTGCTATAAAGAAGCAGGATGAACAAGTCATGTGGAACAAACTAGTAAATAGTCTCCCTCCAAGTTCCTGCTCTTGTCCTGACTTCCTTCCTTCCTTCACTGATGGAGTGTGATTTGGAACAGTAAACAAAATAAACCCCTTTGTCCCCAATTTGCCTTTGGTAATGGTGTTTTATTACAGCAAAGCAACCCTAACTAAGACAATCACATCTTTGCTAGTTTTAACATATGGATGGGAGCTAGAAGGTTGGTGGAAGCCAAAACACACTCTGAAATATTTCCCTGAACTCTAGGACTTAGCCTTGGAATTCCTATACCAGGAGTCCAAAGGCCAATGCCATGTCAGTGGTGACAGCATATCTTGGTGGAACTTTTCATCCCCATCTCCTGGAATCGGCTCCTTCGGGGAAGGCAGGGACCTCATTTGACTGCTTATACTCTTATTTGACACATGAAGAAGTGTCACTGGGACCACAGAGGAACTGGATCTCAGAACTCACTGTGACTTTTCTACTTACATCAGAAACGAAGAGCTCCTAAAGTGACCGCAAAGTGCTGCTGGAGACATTTTTCTGACTTTATTGGAGTAAATGAAGTTAGCACAGTCCTCAGATGTCACATCCAATTACCTTAATAATCACATCAAGGCCTCTGCTGGGCTCCTGATAGCCCATGCCAGGAGAAATTTCAAGGAGAACCTTAGAAATAGCCCAGCCCCTGTGTTTCTTTTTCTTACAACCCATATTTATATATAATGAGCTGTTTGTTATTAGCATCTGTTCTTGTAGAATGTGGAATCTAACAAGAGTAAATACACTTTCTTTACCAAATGCTGTTTTTTATTTTGGCCTCCTGCAGATATAAGCACACCATATATATGTGATCAGAACTTGCCAGGTTCTAGCTAAAACTGCAGTGCCATCTTGGAGTACAGCTCACAAACATCACATAGACTGCATGAGCACCTTGGTTTCCTTGGTACAGAACCCACTCTTCAGTCTCATGATGCTTTGCAAAAATCACCGAAAGACTGCTTTAAGCAGTTTACCTATAGGTGGAAAGTTAGTAGCTCATGGAAGTGCTTGGAAGGGGTAGTCTGGCCTCACAGTGAAGCCTTCTGTGTGGAAATTATTCATCCACACATCTACAGTGAATGAGACTGCAAAGAAGAAGGAGTGGTTACACAGTTGATACAATGTAGCATCAACTTTTTCAGCCATCTTCATTCATAGATAGCAACATTATGCATGACTGGACAGGATAAGACAGGATGAGTATGGAGGGGTATCTGTTGACTGTGGCAGCACATTTGATCCTTCAGTCCACCATGAGCAATAAACTTATCTCAGTCTTTGTTTGACAACCTATCACGTGCTTCCTGAGCAATAGTACCCTCTCCCCCAACCCTGCTAGTGCTGCCCACATGAGTCTGTTCAGAAGAAAGTACTGGTTCTTTAGAATTTTGATCAGAATGTATTCTCCCACAGTGGAGACATGTCAGGGTTTCCAAGAAGTCCAAGCTCCAGGACATTGCTGTTACACAGCCTACAATCATCTATGTTTGTAAGATTTTCAAAAGGTCCATGGCAGAAGCCTGGAATCATAGGTTTCCAGGAGACTGAAATAAGAGATCTCAAGTTCAAGGTCTGTCTGGAAAAATTAGCAAGAACTCATCTTAGTAAAATTTCAAAAGCTGTAGATATAGAGCTATAGCTCAGTGGTAGAACCCTTTTCTGGCATTTATGAGCACCTAGGTTTAATCTCTAGATTATATACATGTATATATGTATATATCTTCCTACATTCACATACATAGTGGGTTCATGCAATATTATCCTCCATTCTGTTTCCCTTCTGCCATACTTTCTTGAATGTATGTGCAGGCAATTTAGAGTTGCATCTAAGTAGGGGCTTGCATTGAGAACATATATATTTAGTTTATCTTATACTGGCTATACTTACCTAGTTTAAGAAGAAATAAATCAGTACCAAAATCAATGCTCCAGATAGCTGTAGGAGGCATCCAGGATAATGCCTACAAAGGATAGTAACAGACAGTCTCTGCATTCTGCTTTCTCAGGAAGAAACAGATACATTTTCAATCCCTACAGAATCAAGTGACATATGGAGAGCACAGTCATACCCCTCTCCCTCTTTGTTTCTTCAAACAGCTGGTAGCAGGTACCAGGATGGGTGATTCTGGTATGAAATTAACAAGTCCAAATGCAGGTTATTAGAATAGAGGCTCACATTACCCAACAATTCTATTCTAATATCTTTACCTAAAATTAAATTTTCCTTCAGTCAAAATTATCCACTGCTTTCCTGTGTGATCTACTGTAGGAGGACGTCCCTCCTTGCACCATCACCATGAGCTCCCCCTCAGCAGAAAGTCGTCTCCTGAGCCTCTCCTCTTTTAAAAGCTGCCATATTGCTTACTTCCTCAGCATTGTGATACAACTCTAGGCAGAAGCAACTTAAGAGGTTGATTTGGCTCATGGTTTCAGGGATGAATGACTTTTTTTGTGAAGAAAGCTTGGCAGAGTTTGTGGGAAACAGAAGCATGTGGCTGAGGAATGGGAACATTGCGGGAATCAGGGAACCCTGAATTAGAATCAAGTGCTGGTGGCACCTTCAGTGCCCATGCAGTAATTTACTTCCAGCCTGTCTTCCCTCCAGTGTGGCTACAGCTTCACAGATGGCATAAGACAGGCACTGGACATTCAAACATTAGATGAGGGCATTGTGTATTCAAACTATAACATTCTGATCTTCTTCCCCAAAGGCCAGGGCTACTGCATAATGAAAAGTACACTTAGTCCAAATTCAAGAGGATGTATTATTTTAATATTTCCAGTGCTGTTCAAAAGTCCAGAGTTCCTACTGGGACTCAAAGCAGTAACTCTGTTGTAGTACTAAAATAAAATAAAATAAAATAAAATAAATAAAATAAAATAATAAAATGAATTCAACAAAAACAAACCAAAGTAACTTATATGACTCTACAATAACACACAGCACAGGCATTCCCACAGTCTCATTCTAAATGAAGAAACCAAGAGGAAAGAAAAGAAAGACTGGACCAAAGCAAGACTGAAGCCCAGAATGGAAACATTAAGCCTTCTGCTCTAATATGATGTGTAAGTATGATTAGGATCATCTGCACTCAAGGGTATTTGGAAAGCCCACCCCTGTGGCCCTGCAAGTTTTCGCACATATGGACTTTCTGTTGCAACGACACCATGCCATGTCTGTAGCTTTCCTCAGCAGGGGTTCTGTGTCCCTGGGGTCTCCAACACACTGGGGTCAATATTACACTTGAGCTTAACTTAAAGCCTTATGCACCATATCACCTTGTTATGTGGTCTCTATGTAGTATTCTGTAGTGATTCATATTGTGCTCTTTCTACATGGCACCTGTGCTGATGTTCCAGCCCAAAGGGAGTGGCTTCTCTTAATGGTGTCAGACTGTTCAGATCATGTGCTTTTCCACACTCAACTACACTCAACTTCAACTTTAAATGTTGCATATTCAATTTTCAGTCCAAACTGCATTGTTTTTATATTATTATGTTATCCTTTTTCCAGCCTCCCATCCCTCACTGTAAACCTGGCTAAAATTAGTAGTCAGTAGTCATGCCATAACCTGTGCTCTCTTGGAATCTCTTCCTTCAAACTAATTAGTTCATTACTCCTGGGTTTAGCCTCACTCCAACTTTCAAAACATGCAAAAAATATAACCAGATTGTTAGAGTATAACACAGGTGGCTCACTGTCTAG
This sequence comes from Onychomys torridus, assembly GCF_903995425.1. NCBI lineage: Eukaryota > Metazoa > Chordata > Mammalia > Rodentia > Cricetidae > Onychomys > Onychomys torridus. Next base: position 1,522,975 of record NC_050460.1, on the reverse strand, counting down.
TTCTTGAGGTCCCTTGTTCTATCCTAAAACCTTAGGATATAGCCTTCCCCTACTGTCTGTATTTCCATCAGCTTTCTTTTTTCTGAGCTCCCAGAGGAACTGCCTTTTGAGTTCTGCTTATGCATTCTAGGGCCTCTCTAGCTTGGTAAACTTGGCCATATTCCTCTATAAAGCCAGTTCTAACAGCCTGAGAACCATGGGTCAGTTTCATTATAGCCCAAACCCCATTTCTCTGATTGTTTTTTTTTCTTCTTCTTCTTTTTATTATTATTAAGAAATTTTCTATTCATTTTACATACCAACCGCAGATGCCCCCTCCTCCCTCTTCCCACTCCCCAGCCTTATCCCACAATGCGTCCCCCATCTCCACCTTCTCCAAGTCAAGGTCTCCCATGGGAAATCAGCAGAGCCTGGTACATTCAGTTGAGGCAGGTCCAAGCCCCTCCCCACTGCACCAAGGCTGTGAAAGGTGTCACACCTTACACACTGGGATCCAAAATGCCCACTCATGCACCAAGGATACCCCTGCCTGGGGACCCCCCAAACAGTTCAAGCTACATATGTGTCTCATATATCCAGAGGTCCTAGTCCAGTCCCATGGGGGTTCTCCACAGCTATTGGTCCACAGTTCATGGGTTTCCACTAGTGTGGCTGGTCATCTCTGTACATTTTCCCATCATGATCTCCATATTCCTTGCTTGTAGAACCCCTCCTCTCTCTCATTGATTGGACTCCTGGAGCTTGGCCTGGCACCCAGCCATTGATCTCTGCATCTGCTTCCATAAGTAACTAGATGAACGCTCTCTGATGACAGTTAGGGTATTCACTAATCTGGTTACCGGAGCAGACCAGTTCATGCACCCTCTCAACTATTGCTAGTAGTCTAAGGTGGGGTCATCCTTGTGGATTCCTGGGAACTTCCCCAGCACCCTGCTTCTCCCTATTCCCATGATGTCTTCATTTATCATGGTATCTCTTTCCTTGCTCTCCTACTCTGTCTCTGTTCCAGCTTGAACTCCCATTTCCTTATGTTCTCATCCCCCATTCTTTGCCCTTCATTACCTCCCTCACCCCCAATTTGCTCTTGTAGATCTCATCTATTTCTCCTTTGCAGGGCTGTCTATGTGTCCCTCTTAGGGTCAGTCTTCCTTGTTGGCTGTCTTCTCTGGAGCTGTAGGTTGCAGTCTGGTTATCCTTTGCTTTACATCTAGTATCCACTTATGAGTGAGTACATACCATGTTTGTCCTTCTGAGTCTCAGTTACCTCACTCAGGATGATATTTTCTAGTTCTATCCATTTGCCTGCAAATTTCATGATATCATTGTTTTTTACTGTTGAGTAGCTCCATTGTGTGTATGTGTCACAATTTCTTTTTTTTGGGGGGGGGCGGGGTTCGAGACAGTGTTTCTCTGTATAGGTTTGCACCTTTCCTGGAACTCACTGGGTAGCTCAGGCTTTCCTCGAACTCATAGAGATCCTCCTGGCTCTGCCTCCTGAGTGCTGGGATTAAAGGCATGCACCACCACCACCTGGCCACAATTTCTTTATTCATTATTTGGTTGAAGGTCATCTAGGTTGTTTCCAGGTTCTGGCTATTACAAATAATGCTGCTATGAACATAGTTGAGCATGTGTCCTTGTGGTAAGATTGAGCATTCCTTGGGTATATGCCCAGGAGTGGTATAGCTGGGTCTTGAGGTAGATTGATTCCCAAATTTCTGAGAAACTGCCATACTGATTTCCAAAGTGGCTGTACAAGTTTGCATTCCCACTAACAGTGGAGGAGTGTTCCCCTTGCTCCACATCCTCTCCAACATAAGCTGTCTTTAGTGTTTTTTATCATAGCCATTCTGACAGATGTAAGATGGGATCTTAGAGTCATTTTTATTTGCATTTCCCTGATGACTAAGGATGTTGAGCACATATTTGTTGTTTTTGCATGGCTATAATAAAAACTTAAACTTGACAGATGCTTAAGAAAGGAAGGAATTATTTTGATTTTGGGGGTGTTTCAGTTATTCATACAAGAATGGCACACCAGAGTTCACAGCAGTGGAAGTGTAGAAACACTAGCAGAAACCACTCCCGAGGTAGTGGATAAGGAATTAGAGTGCTAGCCTGAATGAAACAGAGGTCCCTATGGCCACTTGGGTCCAACCCTGTAAGGACCCCACAGCTTCAAAAGAGCCCAACAAACTTAGGGTCAAGTCTTCAAATCATGAACCAATGGATTCATCCCCAAACAGTCACAGGATGTTGAGGTCATATATGCATACACACGTGTGCATGCATATAATGAATAGAAGTGCTGAAAAGAAAGCCAGGGAGAGCCTGACTATGTCTAAAGCTATAGTCACTGTGAGTGCAGTTCTTCAAGCCAAGACCAAACTGATCCAGGGAATGGTTAAGTGTCTATAAATTTTAAATGCTTATTTCCTTTTCTTCTCTCTCAGGTCTTTGTATATGAGCTTCATGTTGAGTTTATGTATTAAATTTGTTTGTTTTGACCTGGATCCAAATAGACAGCTTTTCATATAAAGTTTCAGTGTATACCTCTGCCATTTGTCTCTACCATTCATTTCTAAATTGCACTGCTGGAGTGAGTTAGGTTTGTGATTCATTATCTCCATCTCTGGTTCTTGTTTTACCAAGTAGAAGTGTGACATCACACCCTAGTCCCTCCGTGGTTCAGTTCTTCAGTGGCTCACCACTTATAATCACTGATCACCTTCAGTTTATTTGAGAAGTTTTATAAACCAATTTCTGCCTTTTTAAAAGTTGCACCATTATTCCACTTTTTAATTTCATCTTAAATATTTTAATGTTTGTTACCTTTTCTGAGTTAGAATCATGCAAAGTGAGGCTTGAGATAAATGAGAAAAAACAATATATTTGAAACCATATTTGGTACAGAGAGTAAATGATAGCAGATTAAGATGATATGAGTGACCCACCATGTGTTGACTTTTACTTCTCTCTGGGAGAATGTATTATGTGTCCTTAAAAGATAGGATTTACACTGATGTTAAAATTAGTTGAATTGACTTTCTCTTAGTTTCAAAAGTCATGTTTTCCCTTTTGTGGAAAGCAGAGTGATCTAACCACAACTTTTTCATGAATATTAAATAGACAAATTCTGACACATTCCAATAGTTAGTGAATGATATATTCCTATTTAGAACTTACTTAACCTTATTTCAGCTGTTAGGTTTGTATGCTTGTTTGTTTTGAGACACTTGGCAATAGTTCACTGAAAGTTGCTGAGAAGCCTACTCACTGATGGTTATTTTGCATACCTGAACCATGTTATTTGAAAAGTTGGCCTATGTTTAAATAAACAATTCACAATTATCTTTAAATACAGTTGTTTCTTCTATAAAACACTGATTCCCACAAGAATTTTTTAAGATGAAGACTCACTTTTGGTTTTATCTTTGACTTAGTGACCTTTTGTTTTCTTCCACCAAAGTAGGAATCCATAGTCATCCCAAAGGAAATATTTTGGAGCAGGTCTTGCTGGGCACTACACGAATGGTTCCACTTGGCATAAGGCCTGGCCTTTGACACCTGAAATCATATAGCTTATAAAATGAGCTTATACACAAAACTCTAACACGAGATGACTCTGAATAACACTAGAATACAGTGAAAGGTAGTTTCATTGGAGAAAAAGGAAAGAAATAATAAAATAATCCCAAGGCGACTATACTGAAGAGCAAGAGAAAGTGGATCCAGATGAGATACTGATGTGGTTCCCAAAATAGAGTAAAAGAAAAATGGAAGCCATGTCAAGAGACCTTGGAGACTGTTGACTGCTCCTCTGAGGAATTCTGATAGATTGCAGAATGGGACAAAGTTTTGTGCAGACATTGTAGATTTATAGACTATTAAGTGTTGAAAAGTCTATAAAGATACAATTCACCAGTCACAGGCAAAAAAAAAAACTGAGGTAGTGAGGCTTCAATGGATTGGCAATGATTCTCCATACCACCAGTCACTCAGTGAGGCTAAAAATGCAAACAAGTGTGCCCATTATGTCCACTGTGCTGGGATATAATGACTGGCCTAGTTGTGATTGGTTTTTAATATGTTTCTCTTCTAAGGGCTTGTCAGATTAAAGGTTTTTCTCTGATTCCTAAATGCTAAGAAACTTGCCTTAAACCTGAAAGGTTCTTTTCAATTCTTGTCTTGTGAAATTGTGCCTTATTGACACTGTGTTTGATTAATGTGGTTTTGATGATTCTTCATTGCTTTTAGACTTTGCAATAGGATTTCTCAATGTTTGGGGGATAGTTGTTGATTCTTGTGTTCCCACATTCATATGATTGACTTAACAATTTTTTATTCATGATAGAGAGCTAAAGTTAGTACAAAACTCATACATGTCATATATATTCATACACAATGTGCATATGAATGCTATTGTCCCTTAGGCATTTTTCTAGTGTATTAGGTAAAAATACATATTTGCTAGTAGCTTTAGAAGTGGGTTTTATTTTGTGGCTATTCATAGGTATTCATTATTAATTCAAGGCTTGTAGACTACATCATGAGGAAAACAAATACGTTTGCTTAATCTTTCAGCAATTTTGGGGGGGGGTATATGGAGTTTGCCATGGTCTTAGGCTTTCTAGTGATGAAAACATCAAATACTTATTTTCTGAGGTATAATTTGAAAAATGTTGAAGGACTTTATATTGGGAACACAGATTTTACTGACCAATGCCAGTAATGTTAATAGGATGGCTTTAGGAGAAGAAAGTACCTGTTATCCTTGTATTATTTTTTTGTGAAATTTTATATGAATTATTTAGTATAAGGTATAAGATATTTAGTGTACTTATATATACATATCTGGATATATACGTATGCATCAAGGCTCCTGTCACATGTTTGAGTGCTGTTCACAAATCTCAACGTGATCTGAATGGTGCCTCCTGGAGCTTGGTAGAGCCCTGTAAGAGCAGGACTCCTAAAATGTCCCCAAACTTTGCACTACCAGGGAATAGCAGCAGCACTCTGACTCTGAAATGTCTACATAGTCCTGGACACACAGAGATCCGTGCTTTTTCATCCTCATCCCTCCACTCCAGCACAGACTTTGGCTTGATTTTTTAGAACTGTTTCCAGCTCCCCTAGGTTCTGCATGGGATCCTTTTCTTTGAACTGGTGGAGCTGCACCTTTCAACCCCTTGTAGCTTATACATAAGCATAAGATGGGAAGTTCCTTTGTTCTTCCAGGAAGCCCATGTAATCCTTGGGCTCCTCAGCCTGGTTTTTCCTCTATTCTTGAAAAAGAAACAAAGCGTCTCCATTTTTTATTTTTCTTTACCTTCTTTTGTCCTCAATTCATCACTGCTCTCATTTCTTCAAACTCAGGCAAAGTTCTATTCTCCACCATAGTATTCAAAAGAAATACACAGTGGTACACACAGATCCTACAAAATGCTGCCACAGCAGTGGCTGTGCTCCGGGAGGATGAGGAAGAAGTTGAACGATGAAGAAGTACTAAGGAAAACCTGAAATAATTAGTTGATATGGCAGATCTAGGAAAACACTCAGCCTCAAATATAAGCATCATCCATACATATCCAGTGCTGCAGCTCAGCGCTTACTGAGGTTCAGAATAAGTGCTGTGATCCTAGTTCTGTAGCTCAGTGAGCTTACTGAGGCTCAGAATGAGTGCTGTGATCCTAGTTTTGCAGCTCAGTGAGCTCACCAAGGCTCAAAATGAGTGCTGTGATCTGAGTCCAAGCTTATTTGGCCTCAAAGAAGGTATGCTGGCTTAGTGGGCAAAGATGCTTGCTGCCAAGCCTGAATTACCTGCATTCAAGCCTTGGGACCTACATGGTGGAAGGAAAAGAACTGATTCTTGCAGGGTGTCCTTTGACCTTCACACACACACACACACACACACACACACACACCACACACACACACACACACACACATACACACACACACACACAAACATGCATGCACACACATAATTTTTTTAATAAACAATATCAATGGTTATAGAAATGAAGACATTTAGATGGGAAATGAGTGTCCATTGTGAGTATTTCCCATGTGCAATGCTGTATACTTTCAGGATTCCTTGTTGGGACTACATGTTAATTGGGAGTGTTCTGTATGGTTTTTGTTTTTGTTTTTGTTTTTGTTTTTGTTTGTTTGTTTGTTTTCCTGTGTGGACTCCTGAGCAGAGAGGAGATCCTTTTTTTGGGATCACTTCACCACAAAAGGGTAATTCAGAATGGCCCTAGAATAGTAACATGTGATCCCATAAGCACCATCCAATTCATTCTCTTCATTTGAACAAATAAGCTAAAAACATTAACAGTTAAAAAGGAAAGAAGAATGATGGAACACTTATTTGATACATTTTAATGTTTTTCCTTTGCATATCTTCTGTGGCTTATACCATGATATAACAGCTGAACATTAATAAAGAAAATTCTATGATACTCTTAAAATATTTAACCTCTAAAGCCAGATATAGCAGTATACACCTAGAGTCCAAGCTGCTCTGGAAACTGAGGCAGGAGAATGGATTAAGTACAGTGGTTCAAGACCTGTTGAGGCAACATAGTAAAGCCTCACCTGAAACAAACACAGACAGACAAATATAGTGTCTGCTCTTCTGCAGAAAATGTTATTGACCTCAAATCTGAATTTTAATGCTGTACCTTGATTCACCAGCTCATGCTGTGCCCATAACAAATGCCATTAGAATTTTCAGGATATTTTATATGATGTAGATGTTCTAAAATGAATGTACAAACATATAGAGCCCTTTGGATGACAGTGGAACATATGTGGAATTTTAGGAGCAGATCAACAAACCATGAAACAAAAGGTATGGGGCATTATGGGAAAACATTATTGGTGTTTTCCTCACACCCTTGTTAGCTCAGTATCTCATTAGAATGAAAAGTATCCCTGTTGACAAATAAAATGAAAGTTTATTCATGAGTTGTAGCAGCAATATAGTTTGGTCACTTGTGTTTATTTGGATTAATCAGGTTGTTTTCCAAAATAGAAAAAGTATATAATGTTCACTGGGAAGTTATGAATACAATAGCTAGTGGTTCAGTGAGTAATATATCTGAGAGAAGCTGGAAGAGTCTTGATATGAACAAGATTGTATTAGATACTTGCTCTGTGCCATGCACTTTAGGAGAGTAGCTTTGACTCAAGGAAGCCTTAAAAGTAAAACAAACACTACCAAGTATGCATCTAGTAAGACCTTTAAAGGTATTTATAATACCAGTAGTAAACTTGCTTAAAACTACTCATGAGTTGGATAATGTGATTTAAAAAAATATTGTTCACTAATAGGCTTTAAATCGTTCTTTCTGTTGTTTATTAGTTTTCAAAGGTAGATATGTAACTTGGACTGTTAACATCATTGTATCAAGAATCACCTACATTAGAGAAGGTCATTTCTGGGTGTCTGTGAAGGCATTTCCAGAGATGGCCTGAGGAGAGCTCTTACATAAAGAATGGCTCAACAATAAGGGTAGGGGAGGTTGAGTCAGAGAAAGCAGGATTGCTTGGGATATATTCTTTTGTGCCATCTTGACCTGAATCCTTCCCCTGTATCATCTTTCTCTACAACCTGTGCACTCTAATGTTAGCTGTCCTCTGATACCACATATTTCCAGTCAAAATTTCTGCCTAAACACGTGAGGCCAAGCACCTACAGATGGACACTACTGATGCCCCGAACCAAAATAAATCCCAGATTTTAGGTTATCGGTCCAAGCAAGGTAACTATGCAGTAGGAAAGTAGTTGAGAAAGAGGTTGTCTCCCTCATTGATTTTCATCTTAAAAAACAATATTTGAACATGTTTACCAGAAATAATGTAGCTTACTAACTGAGATTATTGAAGAGTATCACTCATAAGCTTTGTATGCTTGGTGTGGTGACGTTCACAGTTTCTGACTGTATGACAAATTTTTATTTTGTTTGGTAGTTGTCTTAATTTTACACTTATAAAGGTTTACATAGATGTTTAATGATGTTTAAATAATCAGTGTACCTTTCATGCTACTGAGAACCTTACTTCATGAGGAGAGGGGTCAGTGGTATGCCATGATGCCTTCCTAAAGCATCATGACTTTAGCAGCTGTGATAAAATGTCATGAGGAAAATAAAAGTTATGTCATTAGCTACATGATATTAAAAATGGCCTTTTTCTCAGATCATTTTTTATACCCATCAATCTGAGTTTTTCCCCCTTATTTTTGAAAATCTCATACATATATACTATGAAATAAGACCACATCCACTCCTCATATCCCCCTCCAACATATACCTGTTCCATACTTTCTCTCTCCAAACTTCACATCTTTATTTATCTTGCAAATTTTGAAGACATCAAGGAGCATGTGAAGGCTTCTCTGTGTCTGTTGTGTGTCTGGTAGATTACTCAACTCCTGAGGGGCATGTATTTTGCTACATTGCTTTTATACTTGAGATGGCAATTTTGTAACATGTACCAAGTGTTGGTTAAATCGGCACTGCTCTTGGCTGGCCGCTGGTGGCCATGCTGACGGAAGAGAGTGCTGGAGGAAAGTTACCAGCCATAGTTATCTTTTAGAGCTTTATTGGGAGAGAGAGGGAGAGGGGAGCGAGGAAGAGAGGAAGAGAGAGGGAGGCAGGGGCAGGGGAGAGGGGGAGAGAGTACCAGAGAAACAGAGAGACAGCGTGGAGGGAAGAGAGTGGAAAGAGAAAAAGGAGGCATACAGAGGGCCCGCCCACTTTTTAGGCCAGGCCACCATCCCAGGCTGATGACATAATTAAGGACAGAATCCTTACACCAAGAGCTTTAGGAATGTCCTTACTCTCTGAACCCAAGCTTCCAACATGTAGAATTTGCTTTAAGACAAACATGAAAGATGTTCATCATTATGACAAGGATGAGAATGGAACAGTTTTAAGTGAATAACCTGAGCAACCAAGCATAAAAAAACAGCTAACAAAATTTAGGATGTCCAGAGTGTGAGCTTCTTTACTGTCAGTAATGTGGTTTGAAAAATGAGCCGGTGCTCATAGAGGAAATATAAATCAAATGAAAGTGAGAAATTGTAATTTTTAAATGTCTAAAGTATTCATCTTCCAGCATCATTGTATTTCCTTTTTTCTCATGCCGACACCTCCCTCACACTTGCCATGCAGCTTTCAGAGAAAGACAGTGCTTTGATTATCTGAGAATTCCCTTTGTTACAAATTATAGATAATCTGCAACTTCTCTTAAAAAGGTAAGAAAGATGAAATAAAATTATTTGGTTGTTTATATCATATACTAACTGATCAACTGTGAAATGTTTCTGTACCCCAATATTAAGTCTCTCCACCAATACAGTAAGCCAAATCTAGCCAAATTAAAAAGTAAAGGACCAGGTTTAATCTGAGCAAAGTACTACAGGGGGATTCTCAGGAAAGATAGCAGGAGAGAAATCACATAGCTGTTCTAAAGGGGGTGGTTTAAAATCCCTGTAGGGGCCCTGGGTGATGACATGTCCCAAGGAAGTTTCATGCTATGGTAAGCTTTTGGGCAGTCTTGGACCACTGCCCAGAACTGGGCTTTTAGTGGTTTCTCTGAGAGGGTGGGGTTTGGAGGGGGAGAGTGGGGTGAGTTATAGGTGCAAAGCAGTGATGTGTCCTCCACAAACTGGGTGGAATTGGACTTTTGGCAACTTCTCTGAGAGGGTAGGGTTTGGGGAGGCGGGAATGGGGATTCCTCATTGGTGTGAGCTATTCCAGGCAAACAAACTGTTTTGCACATTTCACTTTATTTAGTACTTTTTTTTACTGTGTTCAGAATAAGAATGTTTTAAAGTAACAGCAAATTTTGCTTCTTGAAAAGAGAGATGGTGGCTGCTTCCCTGGAGCCATGAAATGGTTCTTTGTAATCTGACTCTTATTTAAATAACCCTCTCTTATTGGGCCAGCATACAAGAGTCATAGTGGTTTGGGTCCCTCTGTCACAAGGTATTATTTTGTAGATTGAAAATATTCAACAGCAGAGTGCTGAGTAGTTACTGGTTCTAATCTAGGGGACCCACCCTTTAAGTAATTCCTGTTTAGGAACTGATTCTGCAAATGACCCATTCTCTGAGCTGCCTTTCCATCAAGAGGGTTCATTTTGATTTGCAAACATTCCCTTTTTCCTAGAAACACTTCCCATAGTTAGCCCTTGCTAGCTAAACACAATACTGCCTGAAATATTACATCAACATATCAAGTTAATTGCAAGGAGTCCAGACCTGACTCCAAAGAGGATTTGTAACACCTGACTCCAGACAGAGGTGATGGTCACATGGCTTCTGAAATTCTTTGAACTGTACACTTGAGACATGTGTTGCTCTATCACAATTGAAATATATTTTTAGCAAGGAAAACTTGTGAGGAATTAATGCCACAATGTTCTTCCTTTTTTTTTTTTTTGTTTAAAAAATACTTTGTCCATGGCAAGGTACCAAAATGATCAGCAAACAAAACACACCTTTGATGTTTATTTACGTCAATCAATAGTTTGAAAATGTTTCAATGCAACTTGGTTGCCAAGTTGGTTGCCAAGAAGGTAATCTGACTCTGGGTTTTATTTCCCTCCAGTCATATCCTTCATTTAGAATCTGTAGCAGGCAATATTTCAGCAGCTTCATCAAAGGGATGTTTGATGTCAAAGGACTTGAGTTACATACAAACCAAAGGTTCAGTTTGCCAGAATATTTTCCATTTATCATGGAGGCCTGGACTATAATTTCCCTACCCACTTCAGTTTATGCCTCAATTACTAAGGCTCACACAGAATTTAGGAAAAGTCTAGTAGCCTATGAAGTGCTATTGTGAAACTTAGAAACAGGTTTAACAGATCAATAAAAAAGCAGTCCTCTTTGGGTAGTCATCATCCTTTACCAGATGATTTATCAGTCCCTTTGTGAAATTCACAGATGCATGACCTGTCTGATCCATACATGTTTGGGATTGGTAGGTTCAAAAACAGTTCTTTACTATAATACCATCCCAGCTGATGTGAAATCCAGAGAACATGAGGACCAATCTTTATTTGATGTCTTGGTGATATTTGATCAACAGGAAATAGTTTTCATGGGTCAACCTAAGTAGCTTTCTTGTCTACAGAATCTACCATTTTCTTGGGCTTTGATTTAAAGTTCAATTTGTTTTTTATCCTTGTATCCTTGTATAAACAGCCTTTTATATTCCTTCCCCTTATATAAACTGACTTCCTCTCTCAATGGCTGCATCTTTGTCCTGTACTACTGACTCTTGTTAGTGTCAAAAGCAGCTGTAATTTGGTATTATTGCTGCTGTCAGCACATTTAGTAGGGACCAACTTCAGGATGTAATCATAAGTGAAATAAGTAGCCTGTTTGAAGGCTAAGGGAGCATTTGTTAACTACGAGAAATAGTTCATAAATTATAATGGTTTATAAGCTATAAGGTACTCACAACCCTCAAGAAATCCTGCTTCTTCTGTATCTGCACTCTGCTGCTTTGTTTAGGTTCTAGTTTTATTCTGTTATTGTAATAAATACCATGACTGAGAGTAATTTAGGGAAATAAAGGGTTTATTTCAGCTTACAGGCTACAGTCCATCATGATGGGTAGCTAGGACTGGAACTCAAACTTGAAGCAGAGAACATGGGGGAATGCTGATTCCTTGTTTACCCACTGGCTCATGTTTAGTTAGCTTTCTTATACAGACCTAGATCACAATCCTAGGGAATGGTGTTGTACACAGCAGTCTGCCTTCCTCTGCATCAACAATGAAGAAATCCCCAAAAGGTAGGCCCCTAGGCCAGTTTGATCTAGGTAACCCCTCAATTGAGATTCCTTTCTCAGTGACTGTAGGCTGAGTCAAGTTGGCAGTTAAAGCTAACTAAGACAGTTGTTTTTAAATAATCAAATAGGAAGAAGGGGAGGAGAGGAGGAAAGACGGAAGGGAGGGAGGGAAGGGAGGATCTCTAAAAAGACAAACTGTGGTGTATGTCTACATCTAAGTAGTTGAAATAGAACAGTTTAGTATATAGTTACCAATAAGAATTCATACAAGAAACAAAATTTACTGGCAGTGGAAACACACTTCAGAATCACCCATAAAGAATGATGAAATTTACATAAATTTCATGAATACATGATACAGTTCTATATGCTACTGATATTCAAATGTGATGCAAATATAAGAACAATGTGAAGTTGGATGCATGCCTACTACAAGTGATGTGTGTTTCTAGAGCACCTAGGCACCTTTCCTGAGGAAAGAGAGAGAAACTAGATTTGAAGGATGCATGCCAGCTATCTGTAACCTTATTGAGTTAGAAGCAAACATGGAAGTCTGAATACTATACATTCTTCATGTTAAGTATCAGGATATTGGTTCTGTTACTATCTTCAATGTTTTATGCATGAACAATGACAGTCATCTTTAGTGTTAGTGTGTATTAAGTGGGAAAAATATCAAATGAATGGATTTTCTTACAGTTTATGTAAGGAGAAGGAATATAAAAGGCATGAGATACTGACTTGATTATGCTCATTTGGAAAATAGATACACATTCACTTTATAAAACATTGCAACAGTACCTTATGGTTAGGTAAGTTTTTAAAGCTCACTTCATAAATCTTGGCATTACACATGTAGAAGGAGATGAGAGGTGAGAAAAAGGCAAGTATATTAGATAGCACAGCCCTAGACCTGTGGTGGTGTGTGGATGTTTATAGCAGAGAGGTGGTTCCAGGCTACCCATAGGGAGTTTTCCATTCATCACTTTCCTGAAGTAACCAGGGGGGCTGAGGGCTGGCAGGAACCTCATGGAAGGTGCAGGTCTCACAACTCTCCATCTGGCTGCTTCAGTAAGGTAGAGGGACGTGCAGCTCTCCGGAGCACAGCTGCCACATACATGTATGACCAGTCCTAACTTCTGTTCATACTCCTTCCCAGTGACTTTTTTTTAAAAATTTTTGTTGTTTCTTTTTGCTCTTTTTTTCCCCTGGGAAAATGAAATAGCGTGATGAGGAAACTCTGGTGTGTGCTTTTGTGAGTAGGTGTGTAAGAGAAAGCTGGTTCAAGTTCAGCCTATACGAAAGGACTGGCTGAAGAAAACTGCAATTTCTGATTTTTATAGAATAAGTTAGAACTGTTTCTTATATACCAACAGTGTTATCATTTGAATATCTCTTACTTGCAATGTTTCATATTTTTGTTTTCTATTTCTCAGATTTTAGAGGTTGTCATTAGCAAATGAATGGCTCTAGCCTCTGCAGTGTTTCATTATCTGAACTAATTTGATCTCAATGTTGCTGATCAGAATGCTTCAGAGTTTGGAGCACTTTAGTGTTTAGATTTCTAGGATCTAGCAACAAATGAGTTGTAAATTTAAGGTGAGACAGTGAATACAATTGTTCATTCAAATTATAGCCTTAGAACAGTGTACTTTCCATTAATACATCTACATTGATCATGGCAAAGTGGAATATCTAAGGAAAATAATAGAAGGCCAATTTAGTAATTTTAAACAAAAATGTCAATACCTATTCCTGACATCCTATGTACAGTATGTATATATGCAGTTTTCAAAAAACTAACTGGCTTTAAAATTTGATTGAGCCTGATTTCATCATTTTAACTTGTCTTATTGTAATTCCTATGGCAGTCATTTGCTTTATTGATATTTTAATCTTTTTATATGTGCTACATATAGTGATACAAGAATCAGTATATAAATGTGGCTTTCATGGCCAGTTAAACAACATCATACCATATAGCCAAGTGCAGACCAAATTTTCTAAGAGTCTGTTAAGTTTTGAAAATAGGCAGAAATCCCCTGGAACAGGACTGGCAATGAAGTCCAGGGAGCACCTTTGGATGGTGAGTAGCTAAGAGTCTTCACATTCTAGGCAGACCTTCTCAGCATTGTGCATCCTTTTTTGGGGATTAAACAACAAACAGCATCCTTCACGTAGGAGGATTTGAGCTCAAGACTCAGATCTGGTTTCAGGCTCTAATTCTGTTCTCATCAGACCTTTAGGCACACACTCTTGTTCAGGATAGGACTTGCTTAGATATATGTGGCCATCTTGACTTGCTTCCCTTCAAAAGTCCTAGTAGCATCTCAGTTTTGTTTACTGTTGCTGTAATAAAATACCCTAGCCAAAGCCACCAAGAGAGAAAGGGCTTAGCAGGCCAAGAATTGCAGGTTACAGTCCATTGTGGGGACATCAAGGCAGAAGGAACTTGAAGCAACTGGTCACATTCTATCTATAGTCAAAAGCTGAGAGTGATGAATTGGTGTATGCATGTTAGTGCCCAGTGATCACTCTGCAGTCCTAGTCTACAGTCTAGAGCCCCTGGTCAGAGAGAAGTACCACCTGTATTAAATGGCTCTTCATACCTTGATTAAGTTAGTCAAGATAAGAGTCCATGATCATGGCTATAGGAAAACCTAATCTTGGCAATCCATCACTGAAAATTCCCTTTCAAGTGATTCTAGACTGGGTCAAGTTGATAATTAAAACTAACCATCACAGGTGGCTTCTAAAAGCTGTCCCTTCATATTAACATAAGAAAAGCTCACCTGATTACTAGAGGCTACCATGACAGACACATCTACTGGATAGCTATTCATTCACTGAGTTCAGTAATTAATAGGAATCTATACACAAGAAAATATAAACAGATAATTATGGCCCTGTATATTGCAGTGATAAGCTTATCTTATCTAGATTTAACTTAAAGCTAATATAAACAAGACAAAGAGACATAAGCAATTAGCATATCAGCTTTGCTAGAGTAAATTCCATGGACTGTGGGGAACTCACAATAGAATCTAGTACATTCAGGGTCTCAGCATAAGAATGAGTCCATATGTTATTTCAAAGCAATTTTCAAGTCAAACGTGTGTTTGGGTAGGAAGAATTATGGTTACTATTGCCATATGATTTTCACATATCTAATCAATTTTACAATGGGATAATGTTCTAGTTTATTTCCTGTTGCTGTGGTAAGCATCATGGCCAAAACCAACTTGGGGAGTGTTAGGGTTTCTTTGGTTTAAACTTCCCTATCAACGGTGAGTCGATCATTGTGGAAAGCCAAGGCAAGCTTTTAAGGCAGGAACTTGAGGACAAGAACTGATGCAGTGGCCATGGAGGAGTGTTGCTAACTGGCTTACTCTCCATGGCTCGCTCAGCCTGCTGTCTGATAACCCAGGTGCACTTGTATAGGGATGACACTGCCCACAATAGGCTGAACCCTCCCACATCAATCATTAATCAAGATAATGTCCCCACACACTGGCCCACAGGCTAATTTGATGGAGCATTTTCTCAGCTGAGGTTTCTATTTCCCAGGTGTCTCCAGTTTGTGTGAGGTTCAGATTGATAAAAACTAACCATCATAGGCACTTAACAATTAAATTTTAGGGCATATTGAAAGATAAAGATCTCCAAAATTTTCAGAGCTGGGTTGTAGGATACACATCAAAAATGTGACATTGCCCTTCTTATGGATTTTTAAATAGCCTTAGGCCATTCTAGGCTTGTTTCATACTCATCCAGGTGATGTCTTTTCTTGTGGGTCTGTGCTGGCAGTCATCTTATTACCAAACTTAAGGTAGTTCATGACTTTTAAATCAGTTTTACCACTAGATAGAATTATATTCATCAAAAGATTGAATGCCTTTCATCTTTCTTATATCTTGTTCTTTTGTGTGTGTGTGTGTGTTTGTGTGTGTGTGTGTGTGTGTGTGCATGTGTGTGTGTATACTATAAATGCAAGTATACATACTTGTATATACAGATGTGCATATGTAAGTATGTACATACATGTAGATGTGTTTATATGCAGGTGTATGGTACATGTGTTCATGCTTGTGAAGGCTCAACGTTGACACTGAATCTTATGTAGCTGTTCTCTACTTTGTTCACTGAAGCAGGAGCTTTTAGTTGAAGGAGAGCTCAGTGATAAGGCTATTCCACTAGCCAGCTTGCTTCAGGGATTATCTCTACCTTCTGAACCCACTTGTATTTACTTACACCTGGAGAGCCAGACTCCAGTGCATAGCCAGCACCTCCACCATGGAGTCCTTCACCTAGTCCCATATTTTCTATTGTTTTGTCTATCTTAGGCTTGCTTCAGTTTCTAAACAAAGTTAGAACAGTATTGGTTCCTACTTTTTATGTAAGTTCTTCAGACATGTGACCCTGCATCATCTACCTTTTCTCTAGAACAAGGAAATAAATGGTATCTTCTTTGTGATTTAATAATCACATGCTGAAAGAACACATCTTGTTTTCTAATCTTAGCTGCATAATAGTGTCAGGAAAGCCTTTACAGGGGTACAAGAACAAGTTACCTCACCTCCCTGTCCTTAACATCTGAGTCCAACAAAACAGAGAAAACATTATCTTCTTATATCCTAGAGGACCCTTCCCTTGATGGATTATTGTTGCAAACTGTAGAATCTGGCTAACATTTGCATTAGTTACTTTTCTCAGAGATGCAACTGAAGAAAGGAGGATTTGTTTTGACTGACAGTGTTGGGTCATCATTGTGGGGGAAGACGTAGCAGCAGTCATGGAGGTAGCATCACATCTTGGTGGATCAAGAACCATCAAGCTCAAGATGGAATGAGGGAGCTCAGGCCTGAAATGGGGGCAGATATAACTGTCAAGACCTCTTGGGCAGAGAAGATGGCTCAGGTGATAAATCACTAGTCCCCCAAAGACGAAGACACCAGCACTGATTTAAATACCAGGTGTGCTTAGTGGGCTTCCTGTAAGTCTAGGTCTCACAAGGTGAAAACAGTGGATCCCAAGAACGGGAAGGCTAGCTAGACTACCTGTATTAGTGAGCCCTGGGTTTAACTAATGGACTCTGTCTCAATAAACAAGCAATCCGGGAAGATACCCAACATCAGCCTCTGGCCTACACGTGCACCATATGTTTGTATGCACTTGTACCCACATGCATACCCACATCTCCAACACATAGACCAAAAGGGAAAAAGACCCCTCACTTCTGTTAGCTTGGTCACATGTATCAAAAGTTCCACAATGTCCCCAAAGAGCACCAGCATTTGGACACCAAGTGTGACATTTCACACTCCAACCTCAATGACAGTCCTTTTTATTTCACTAGATGTACCAAATTGAAAGCTTTAATTTTAATGAACACTTGAAACAAACCTAGAAAGTTCCCTGGGTGCCTCTGTTGCTCCCAGAATAGGCAACTCTGGATATTGATTATTATCACCATGGTTATGAAAGCTGTAATAAATTGGAACATATTCATGCTATTTTATATTTCATTTAGGAGTGCTTTCAATGTCAAATACCAGAGAACTCAGATAACAGTGGTTTAGGCTAATAGGATTTGTATTTCTTACCTAGTAAAATCTTTGGCTATATGGTTTTTTTCTGGCATTGATTCAACTGCATCATCAAAAATCCAAGCTTTTCTTTCTTCTCCATTCATTGGTCTTGCCATATCCAGGCATGTCACCTCAAGGTCTCAAGATGACTGCCACAGCTCTGGATACAGTAATTATATTCCAAAGCAGAAATAATAGGTCAGAAAAGTGAAAAACCTCCCTGGCCTGAATGATGGCAGCATTTGCCTTTTCACGTTTCTCTTTAACTTGAAGTAAAATACCTCACTGGGTATATTCAAACTGACTTAGTCAAATGTCTCCTTGTGAAGACTTACAAAACTGGTCAGATGGTAGCAAGTTAAAAAAAAAATCAGTTTCTTCATTATAAAACATGCTGTGATCACAATTGTCTAAAATGAAATGAAAAAGTCATAGAAACTAATGTAATATTTTTATCAATAGGAGAAAAATAGAATGGTGGTAACACATACATGTTACATGTAGTGTGAGTATAATAATGTATTCACATATATATGCTTTTTTCCTGGTTCCTTAGTACTTTATAATTTGACTATATTGGTTTGAGAATTAAAGTAAAGACTTGAGATACAAATAAATTCGTTTCAACTCCAGAGAATTAGCCTTCTACTTGAAAGGCTGATGGGTTCTTCAGTGTCCACTTGACTTCTGAGCCATATTTGTAGCTCAGCAAAGCAGAGTCAGGTCATGAAGCTTGCTGACATCTCAAAGCAAGTGCCTTTACCTGCTGACACACCTTGCTAACTCCTAACTCCACATTCATATCACCTGCACAGTTATCACCCTTAACCCTCAAAATAATTTATTCAACTTCCTACTTCTTTGTCTCCTCTTAATAAGCTTCTTGGTATATCTAAGATGCAGCTCTTGAAATCCTCCAATCTTGCAGATCTTCTTTTTCAGTCTCACAAAATATACCTCTGTTTCTCTATTTTGATGCCTAAATTCCCTTTTCATTACCTACTGTAGTCCTGTCCCACAGCAAAGCAAATCCTCCAGCTACCACTTCTACAGATCTGACCACTCCCACCATGATCCAGGTTTGGTAGTTCATAAGCATTGCTTTTGTCTGTGGACAAATCTGATGGGCTCAGTCTGGCCATCCAGTTTCTTAGGAGAGAGAAGTCCTGTCAGAGTCAAAAGCCACTCAACTACCTAGAACCTCTGTTATGCAAAGTCAAATCCAGAGCTATTTGAATTCTATGAAGAATGGTATGGATATGTCTTCCTTACTGTGCATGACTTCTGCATACCTATACACACACACACACACACACACACACACACACACAAACACACCCTCCAACCTTTCCCTTGTTCGGTCATCCTGTCCTCTTTTCCTATTCCACAAACATATCAAGTATCTCCTACCTCAGGTTAATTCACCTTTGTTTTATTTGCCTGGAAACTCTTCTGTGCATGGAGTACCCATCATTCCCCTTGTATCTTCCCTCAATTGTTACCCTACCAGAAAATATTTTACTGGTAATAATTTAAATTCTTGAGAATCATTCCTAGTTCTTCTTGACTTTTGCCTTCACAACATTTGTTTTCATATGGTTTACATTTCCCTTAATTTCATGAGCCATCCATCCTTTCCTTCGGGCCTCCCTGTCTTCCTTCCTTCCTTCCTCCCCTCTGTTTGTCTGTATGTATGCTGCCTTTGCTTCTTTTTTGTTTGCCTTCCTTCATCCCTCATTCATCCCCTCCTTTATCCCCCCATTTCCCCCCCCCCTTCTTCCAAGATTTAAACTGGATGCAGTGTTTCCATACGTCATTTATTATAACATTAGGCTTTAGTTAGTGCCTGTGCATCCCCATACCTGAGATAGAAAGGATCTTAAGGATCGTGTGATCCAATTCTTCTTTATAAGTAAAACCCAGAGAAGAGGGGCAGCTTAGGTGGCTTAGGCATCATCACACAGCCTCTATCCATATATATGTGTGTATACATATATATATATATATATATATATATATATATATATATATATATATGTATACACACACACACACACACACACACACACACACACACACACACATATACATACCTACAAATGAGCTGAAATCCAGCTGCAATAGATTTAAATAAAGACTAGGTACCTCTGCAGATAGAAAACAAGCACCAGGTATATTTCATTTTCTCGAAATACATATATTCATGATTTAGGTTTAAATTATGCCTAACCTAAAATCTAATCATCATCAAAAATGACCTTCCCCATGATTCTGTAAGCTGCATAGTGGATGGCTTTCCTGGTATTAATACAGTACAGATGTAGAATGGGCAATATTCCCTGTGGAAAGTGTGTGTGTGTGTGTGTGTGTGTGTGTGTGTGTGTGTGTGAGTGAGAGAGAGAGAGAGAGAGAGAGAGAGAGAGAGAGAGCAGGAGAGAGAGGGGAAAGACAGAAACAGAGACAGAGAGACACAGAAAGTGTGCACTAATATTCAGGTGGAAAAATATATTTAAAAATGTGTTTGATGATAGGATATAAAATAAGAGGGATCATTTCCCTAGAAATCATACAATTGAATGAATTTTTTAATTATTTTGTGTATAGTGGTATTATTTGTGAGCATATAATACATTGTAAATAACTAAAATACTGATTAATTAAATTGTAGAACTCAAGTTTTTGCTTTACTTTTATTTCTTATTAATTTAAACCTTTCAGCTTTTTGAGAATTTTATTCAGGAAAGCTATATTTACATCATTTCACTCCTCCCTCTCCCCTTCTAAATCCTCCCTTCTCCCTCCCTCAAATTCATGACCTCTTCTTATTGGTTAAAATATTAGGGCAAGTCCACATAATTAAAAGGGAGGTTTATTTTGTGGGGTAACTTACAAATGAAGGGATAGTTTACAGGGTCTGGCAAAAGTGTAGCACAGTCTGGCAGTGTTATCTAGAGAACTCTGCTTGTTCTACCTCCAGCGTCCAGGGTCCAGGAACCAAGAGAGCCAGCCCATCCGGATCCTGGGTCTTCAGGGGTCCTTTCTCGGCTCTGCCTTGTAGGTGTGACAGTTACTGAAGCCTCAATGGGGGTGGTCCTTCCAGGTCAAAGCTGGAACGCTACCCACTACGTGTTCTTTAATTGTTATTGTTGCATACATACACACATATGTAAATATAACTCCTGCAGAGTTTATTTAGTGCTGCCTTTATGTACATGTGTTTAGTACTGACCACTTAGGACTAGATAACCTATCAGTAGTCATGTGTTTAGTACTGACCACTTAGGACTAGATAACCTATCAGTAGTCATGTGTTTAGTACTGACCACTTAGGACTAGATAACCTATCAGTAGTCATGTGTTTAGTACTGACCACTTAGGACTAGATAACCTATCAGTAGTCTCATCCCTGGAGAAAAAACAAAACAAAACAAAAAACAGTTCTCTTTCTTGCAGCAGCCATTGATTGCCTCTAGTTCTTCATCTGGGTGTGGGACCTTGTTACATTGCCCACATCCACATTTTCATTGTGTAGATCTTTTTAAAGTAGCTATATTGATGATATTTCATGGGTGCAGCTTTCCTATCACATCTAGAAGACACACTCTAGCAACAGGCCTCCTGGCCCTCTGGGTCTTAGAACATTTTGCCTTCCCTTTCCTTGAGTTTCTCTGAGCCTTAGCTGTAGGGCTTACTGCGTACCAATTGGATAGGACACGCCAGCATCATTTACTCTCTGCATTTTAAACAATTGTAGTCCTCTGTAATAGTCTCCATCTGTTGCAGAAAAAAAGTTTTGTTGATGAAATGTGAGAGCCACATGCAAATTACTCAATATTAATGAAAAGAAGCTGTGATGTTATAGAGTAACAGAAGCAGCTCCTGATTATATCAGGTGATAACTGAAAGTTTCAATATGCTAGAAGTTTACAGTTAACTAGAAACTCAAAATGTGGAAAAGAAATTGGGGAAAGAACTGTAATCGAAAGATTTCTTAGGTTCTGCTCAGCCCCATGGTCCCTTGTTCAATGTCTGGCAGTCTCCTCTGTGAAGCAGGAATCTGAAGGACCATCTCGCCTTGTTTTAGAAAAATTCAGTGGTCATTTTCCCATGGGTCCTGCATGCCCAGTTTATATAACATACTGTCAAGCAGTCCAGGCAAGAGCAGTTTCTTTCCCAAATGACTAACTTTTGCTATAAGGAAAGCAAACTCCATGTGAAGTTTCGTTGATGCCTATCCTCCTTTCTGAAGTAAATTTAAACATTTTAAATGAAATATTCTGTAGGTCTTTGAAGTGTTTGAAGATTACCTACCTAATAGAAATATAGCTACATATACCTAGAAAACTTAACTAACATGACTACAAGTGTAATTATCATAGATAACTAATTATTAGTCTGTATTTCTTAATTATACATTAGAATTTTAAGTGAGTTCCATAAAGATAATACCTTAAACAAGAGTAGAAATATACAGTGTAATAAAATTAACTTCAAATTTATATCAGTAAACTAAAATCCATAGCAATGTAAAACATTTTAAACAAGTTGTTGTTTAAAATTAGATTTAATAATCTACCCTTTCATCCTATCATATCTATAATATCCCCTTTTCTTCTTTAGAGATTGCATTTATAATCAACTCCTTTAAATATAAATAAACATTTATAAACAATATTTTGGAAATTTGAGCACAGTTTCTCATACTACGTACTGCTTACTGGGAGCACTGGCAATCTTATGGGGATGCTGAAAAATTAAAAATTATGTTAAAGTACTGACTGGAGTAGTCTGTGAGGCTGAACCAGTTGCCTTGAAGCTGTTCTGGATGTTGGAACATCTGAGGACCTCTCAGGAGTTCTTCCTTGATCAAACCATATTAGCTTGGAAGCAATCCATAGGTTCTCATCTTCTGTGGAAACAAAAGCAGAACCTCTTTTCCAAAGCAATGTATCCTTAGACACAAATTTTGAAGTCAAGATTCCTTTTATAGATATATATTGGCTTAACTCAGTAGTCTTTACAATCAGATGTCTTTCTTGGGTTGGGGATTTAGCTCAGTGGTAGAGCGCTTGCCTAGCAAGCACAAGGCCCTGGGTTCTGGGTTCGATCCTCAGCTCAACCCCCCCCCCCAAAAAAAAAAAAAAAAAAACCAAATGTCTTTCTACAGTTAAAAATCCCAAAGATAATATAATCCATACTCTGTGTGTGATATCCATTTTTACATGGCTTATTTTTTATATTACTTTTACTATCTCTTTAAAGACTTTATTTTTTAAAACTATTTCTCTTTATATAACTGCCTATCCTCCTTTTCCTTTCTCTTCCAAGCTTACATGCATTTTTACATACAATGTAAACTATTTAGAGGTTTATTCCATCTGAATCTGTCTTTTTATGAATCTATTGCTTTAAACTGCAGCATGTCTAGGACTGAAAAGGCAGCCTTGGCTGCCGGCTCTATCCACCTCAGCTTCCCAACATGGTGGAGGTAATTAATTGTCAGCTCTGGGAGCCATGGTCTCTGACAACTCTGGGAGGCAGTAGGTCTATGTCTCTATAAAGGAGCATGTAGCACAGAAACCTTTTTCTTTCTCTTTTTTCTTTTTTGTCTGTACTAGCAAAAGCTAAATCCACCATGCAGTGTACTGCATGGCTTGGAGATGGCTCTGTGTACTGTAGCAGGAATCCACCATGCTATAGGTCAAGCTCCACATGCTGTGAACCCGCCATACAGTAGCTCATAGCTTATCTGAGAGACATAACTAGGAAGCTGCTCTTGGCTCCATTTTAGAACCCCTTTTTAAATTCTCTCAGGTTTTAGGTGGAAACTCTTTGCTCCATGTTGAACAGCCAAATGTAGCCAGAAGTTTCTCGGGTCCTGCCTAGTCCCCCGCCATCCAGACAAATCTCTCTCAACTGAGGTCCCACAGCCACGTGGACCCAAGTAAACAGAGGCTTATATTATTTATAAGTTATGTGGCCTATGGCTTTAGCCGCTTGCTATTTAGCTCTTTCATCTTAAATCAATTCATTTCTATAAATCTATATGTTGCCACATAGCCATGGCATTACTGGTCTGCTGGCATTTCACTGTACTTTGGCTGTGGCTGGCATCTCTCTCTCTCCTCTCCTTTCTTCTCTCTGTATATCTGTTTGGGTTTCTCACCTGTCTCCAAGCTGCCTTGCCATAGGCCAATGCAGCTTTATTTATCACCCAATCAGAGCAACACATATTCCCAGCACACAGAAAGATATCCCACAGCAAGGAACTGCATGGGCAAAGGCATTGAGCCTGATCAGAACTGAGAACATGATCAAGTGCAATTGATCTGCCAGTGAAGTCTTAGGCAATACTGTAGGACATGATGCAGGGAGTGTGGGTCTCATACTGAGTGCAACAGAAAAGCTTTCAGGATTGGCAGACATGATTTTCTTTGCAAACATCATTCTAGGTAACAGGACCAAGAGCAGAGGTAGGTTGGGTCATCACCCATCAGCATATAGCAAGGAACACACTGACTCTGGCGTGAGCTGGGCAAGCACACTATGGAACCACCAGAAGGAGATGAAGATGGTGGCTTGACTTTGTGATCTTCCCAGACTTTGAACTTCTATAGTTCTAGGAACTGTGGTAATTATTAAAAGTCCTTATAGGAAGCAAAGAAAACCATTAAAATCAAAGGACTATTATTCAGAAGGCAATACCTTCAAGCTTTAAAAATCCAGAAGATACCTCTACCATGATGGTGTCCTCTTCCAGGTGGGACTAAGGAATTTTCCCTGATCATTTCTCCTTGGAGTAAATGGTTTTAACTTTTAGCAAAAGGAAAGATTTGTTTTTACTTTTAAGTATGTGAATGTTTGTGCATCTGTGTGCATGTGAGCACAGGTGCAGGTAGAAGTGAGAGGAGGATGCAGGTGGTGGCACACGCCTTTAATCCCAGCACTCGGGAGGCAGAGGCAGGCAGATCTCTGTGAGTTCAAGGCCAGCCTGGGCTACAGAGTGAGTTCCAGGACAGGCGCAAAGCTACACAGCAAGAAACCCTGTCTTGAAGGGGAAAAAAAAGTGAAGGGAGGCCATTGTTTCCCCCAGAGCTGGAGTTAGTGGTCAGGTAAGAACTGAACTCAGGTCCTGTGCAAGAGTGGCAAGCACTTTTAACTGCTCAACCATCTTTCTACTTCCATGGTCTTAATTTGTCCTTTTAGACTTATTTATTTTTATTTTATGTGTATGAATGTTTTATCTGTATGTATGTACGTGTGTATGTATGTGCATTGTATGGGTATAGGGGCTCACAGAAACCAAAAGAGGACATCAGGTTCTCTGGAACTGAAGCTATAAGATTTGTCAGCCACCATGTGGGTGCTGAGAACTGAACCAAGGTCCTCTGCAAGAGCAGTCAGTGCCATTGAGCTTGCCTCTATAGTCTTAGTTTTTGTGACATTGGCATCATCTAAGCTGTCTTGTTTCAGTGGATGGTCCCAGGCCCAGGCTTGAAAAGTCTGGCTTAGCAGACGTGAGTTAAAGCCTGGGAAGTACTAGTAAAAGAAAGGAACCAGAGCTGCTGCACAGGATAAGGGTGAGGGTCATACTTGGACACTGGACTTGGTGACAAGGAACTCCATGTCAGGATCTGACTTAGTTCCCATGTAGCTGTCACCTGCTTAACTTGGAGACGTTATACCCACAAAGATAGTTTAACTTGCTATTAACCATTGTTAGGCTATTGAACTTGTCTGAGCCAAGGCCCCTTTGTCTATAAAGACACCTTGAGATACTGTTGGAAGGCCAGAAGTTCAGAATGCATTCTGCTGCCCAGGGTGCCTTGTTTACCACAGCTTACTGAACAGTGGCTGCTAGCTGCTTCTCCCCTGTCTGTTTGACTTGGTGCCTCCCACTCCACCTCATTTCATCAGTGTGGAATTAGCACTCACCCCTGGGGGCCTATTTAGTACAGGTGATTTTCTTCTTACTTCCTCCTTCTCATGAAGTTCTCCAGACCTGTTTTCTGCAGGCTTCCCCTTCATCAGAGTTTGGCTCTTTCTCTGCTTTTGTTGTAACTGCAGTAGACAATAGACCTTTATCACAGCTGTCGAATATCTGTAATTACCAAATTAGTGTAGACCCATGCTTCCTGCTACAACTGTGCTTTGTAAAGCCACCTCTTTCCTGATTAGCTAACATGAGCACTGTGAACCAGAAAAGACTCGCAGTAGACAGATACAGCTCTGGAAAATGCTGCCAAGACAGGAAAATCATTTGAATATCATTAGTTCTGCAGAATACAATCAAAACTCAAATGAGAAAAATGCCAGTCTTCAAGTGTGCATTGAACCCTTGTTTGTAAATGTGCACAAATTTATATTTAAAGTCCTTTATAAATACAAAGTAAGTTAAATAACTAACAAACATACGGCAAAACTAATCACTTTTTATCTCTACCATTATTTGAAATAAGGAGTCTGTCCCCAGTATTTTTAAAATTAAAAGGTAATATTTGTTGAATTAAACATAATTGCGAGCAAGAGCTTGATTGTGTTGCATGAGGACCGAGGGATGAGTTAAATTAAATATTTGAAGAATATGGGTATTCAATAGTTCACTGGTTTCATTTGCTATATTCCATTTAACTTGTTTTTCAGTAGAGTAAATAAGATGGAGAAAAACACACTTGGTTTTCACAGCAAAAATATAATCATTTGAGTGGTCTTAACTGTATTTTTAGATGAGCTCCTAAGAAAATTTTACAGAAGTGTAAAATTTAAATCAGTTAGCTACATAGTTGATGATTTATATTTATTTAAAAGAACAAAAAAATTACCCTGAATGAGACTTGTTCATGGAAAATTTGGCCCATTGATTTTACTCCAACTCTCCATCTTTACCTTGTCTGAACTGGGGGAGCTGATGTTTGTACATCATCCAGGTATGAGACAATTTTCTCCTTCTCTGCTTTTGTATAAGGAGAGAATAAGTTGGGCTTTCTTATGGTGCTCTTCAACAGGGAAGGGCAAGGTGTGCAGATATAAAAGCACAGGAGTGATACATGCAATACAGATATTTACCCTGTGCTAGTCTTCCTGTAATTGCAGCAGGTTGGTCTGCCCTGACTCAGGCAGGTCTCAGGAGCAGCAGCCCGTACTAGAGAGCTCCAAAGTAGATGAATAAATTCTTTCATCACTGGGACAAAATGTTTGGCAGCAAAAATATAAGAGAACAAAGGATTTATTCCAGGTTACGGATTCCATGGCTACAGTCTATCAAGATGGGAAAGGCATGGAGACTGTAATGGCTTTGTCTGTGGCAGGGGAAGCTTGCAGGTAGCATGTTAGGAGCAGGCAGCTTGGGTTGAAACAAAGTCAGATTATAAACTCATTTCCAACAGCCTGTCTCCACCACTAGGACCTACCTTGTTGAGCTTTACAATTTCTTGGAACAGCACCATCCTCTGGAGTCCAAGACTTAAAACTGTGAGGGATGCTCAAACCACAATTAGTCCATTTAGAACCCTGACAAATCCTCAATGATGCTAGAAAGGTTAGTTCACACCCACATGGTTTTCTTCATAGAATAGCAGTGCCTGGCAACTTCATACATACAGAAGACAGAGTTTTTGTTTAACATTATTTAGCCTTCTTATTATGATCAATCTTTTTTCTTTTACTTCTCTTTTATTTTTTTTAAGATTTATTATTATTTTGTAATTATGTGTATGTGTGTCTGTGTGGGTATGCATATGTGAGTGTAGTGCCCATAGAGGGCAAAAGAGGGCATTGGATACCATGGAGCTGGAGTTACAGGAAGTTATGAGCCATCGTATAGGTGGTGGGACTCAAATCTGGGTCCTCTGAAAGAACAGCCACTGCTCTTAACCACTGAGCCAACTCTCTAGCCCCTCACTATTTTTTTCTGAAAGAAAATAAAGCTGTGTTTTTTCTTGCCAAAGAGCTTTCTGAAATCAGTATGTAAGAGGGAAGGTATGAGCACAAAATGAGCTGCACAGGGTATTTCTGATCTTATTTATTATTTCATATTTATATGATCTGACTATATGTCTATCTAATAAAGTACCATACACTAACTAATTTCACCATTTGAGTCCTTGTGGGTGCTGTAAACCAAGCAAGGTCCTCTCCAAGAGCATCAAGTGCTCTTAATCTAAGCCAATTCTCTAGCTCCATGATCTTATTTAAAAAGAGAAAGTCTGTTATACTTGATTTGTGATTAACAATAAAATAGAGATTCAGACAAAAGCTTTGTACTCTAAATTGTTGTCCTTTCATAAAGACTAGTGTAATTTAACTTTTTTTCATTTATTTGTTCCACATATGTTCATTGCATAGATTCTATATGCTGATAATTTTATTATAGTTGTGATTATATTTATAAATGAATTATCCCAGCCCCTATTACTTTAAGTTTACACCCACATGGCAGAATATAAATAGTAAAAATAATTTTAGAAAAATGAGATGATTGAATATAGCATTTTGTTCAAAAGTTTAATTATGAAACAAAACCAGAGAAAAAAATGAGCAATATATTGTTATATTGTTATTAATTTGTGTGTGTGTGTGTGTGTGTGTGTGTGTGTGTGTGTGTGTGTGCGCGCGCGCAGATCAGAGAACCACTCTGTGGAGTCAGTTCTCTCCTTCCACTTTTATGTGGATTCTGGGGGTCAAACTCAAGTCATCAGGTTTGTGTCAAGTGCTTTTAGCCCCTGGTCTATCTCTCTGGCCAGCCACTAGGTTCTCGGCAGCTCTTTTCGATGTTATTCTGAAGGAGTTTCTCAAATGTCTTATGTATGCAATATTTTGTTTTTCAGTAAGGACAAGGCTATAGATTCTGAATTTCTTGAGGGTGTCAGCTCAGGGTGCTGCTCATGACTCCCAGTGGCTTATTGAGGGCATTTTTGTATTTGTCTATGTGTTTGTTGGAAAGAAAGGAGCAATGTATTCTCATAGACAAATAGAATTACTGCTTTCCACTCCACCTCAGCACTCAAGCTCTAGCTGTGGTATTTAGTGTTACAGAGTTTTCTTCTAATATTGGTCTTTCTGGAATAATAGTAGTTTTAAATATCAAATTTTAAATGAGTGATGAAAGCCAGCAATATGACGTTGTAAAAAACAACAGTGGGGAACAAGTAAAGTTTAAGGACTATGAGAACCGCCCCCCCCACACACACATTATAAACTTCTCATCTGCTTTTTAAAATTAATACTAAAAAAGCCCTCAAATGTAAGTAACTTCTAAATTTAAGCGGAGGATATCCTGAGAACTTTGACTTGAAGCCTATATCATTATTCTTGGAAAGGCTACTATCAACCCCTCTGAAGTCAACACAAAGTGCAAAGATGACTGCAATTTTCTAATGTCATAGACACTAATATTCTATCTCCAGCAATGAAGTGGTCTACAGAGATAACTATGTTCACTGTCATCAGGGACACACAAGCTGCCTTGATTGAACTCTTATACAAGGCTAATTATTTTTATTTTTATTTTCCTACTTGAGACAGTCTTATGTATCCCAGGCTGACCTCCAACTAACTGTGTACCTAAGAATCACCTCAAACTTCTGACCTCCTTGAGTGGTGAAATTAAAGGCATGCATGCATCATGATGTCCTGTTTTATGCAGCACTGAAGTTTGAACCCAGGGCTTTCTGCATACTGGAAGAGCATGCTACTAGCTAAACCACTGTGACAGTTGCCTTCCTTGTTGCTATGACAAAATACTTGAACAAAAGTTTAAAGAAGGAAAGGCTTGTTTTGTTTATAATTACAAAAGAATTCCATCAGAACAGGGAAGGCATGGCAATGAGAGAGTGAGATGGTCACAGCACACCTAAGTACTGTTTAGCTAGTTCTCTTTTTTAAGATAGTCTTAAACCCATCCCATGGAATGATGCCCCCACATTTAAGGTGGGCCTGCCCACCTCATGTAACCTAATCTAGAAAACCCTCATTGACACACCCAGAGGTTTCCTTTCAAGATGAACTTAGACCCTGTCAAGATGGCAATCAATGTGAAGCATCAAAGCCTCTACACAAGGTAACTCATGAAACATGCTGGCATCTCAGGAAAGAAAGTTAAATGCCCATGTTTGCTTGTTGGCCTCTACAGAAAAATGAGTGCTAAAGGATTTGAACCTGTCCATCTTCCTCCTCTGCAAGTTATATTAATACAAGTATTGGAGGATTACACACAAGGTTTAGTTTTAAAAGATAACCAGCATCATAGACATGAATCAGAGATAGAGATTTGGACAATTAAAGCCTGAATGTCTTGGTAGAAAGCATTAAGGATATACAGATTCCCCTTAATGACATCAGCATCTCTCAATGATTCTGTTGCTTTGACTGGCTCTGTGGTATACATTTGAGTAATCATTGCATTAATGCTGCTGTTATTATCTTTAAATATTTGAAGCTACAGGGAAAGTTTGATGGATCTGTCTAAATTCCTCGAACATGCTCTGTTCTACCTAGACTTGTAACTCTCCAGCCTAGGTTAGGCTGTGCTAAACCAAACAATATTTAGAAAGAAATATAACACCAACCAGCGCCTCTTCCTCCTGAAGTCTCAGTTGACCTTAAACATTGGCAGGGACATATGAAAATGAAGTTAAAAACCTTTGAATGAGCACAAATATATTAACGAATACAGTGCAAAATTCTGGTGAACTTTTAATATAGTATTGCTAAACAATATTGAGCTTAAGACTATGGTTCTGAGTCCCTTGGAATACACACTGGCTTTTGCCATAAGGAAGATATTTTTCAGTGGGAGCACTTTAGAAGCATTATGACATACAAGGGAAGTGAATGAGATTGGAAACCAGAACATTTGAATAGCAACTATATTTGTCTGCGTCCTGTGAGACTGTGCAGTTCATCTATGCAAAATATTTTGGAGCAAAGGAAGCAAGAGGCTTCCATAGTTTTGAAATATTGACTTTCTGGAGGATATGACAGAGGCAACTGAAAGACTGAGTGAGGTAGGTGATATCACCAATAAATGATATGTACAAAAAATGGCTTTGGGTTCAGAAACTGAAAGAAGAAAAAAAATATTTTCAGCAGTTAACTCATTTCAGTTTGGAAGATGCTCAGTAGTTATTGCTTGCTCAATTATGAAGAGAGTTTGGACACCCAGAAACCATGTAAGTGATTCATGGTTCTGGCAACTAGCCTGCAATTCCAGCCTGTGAAGGAGGAGGCAAGGGATTCCTAAAGAAAGTTGTCTAGAGAGAATAGCCATATCAGCAACTTTGAGACCTTGCCTCAGTAAATAATGTAGAAAAACACTGGAGGAGGATTCCTAACATCAGCCTCAGATCTCCACATCAGTGCACACAGGTGGCTGTATACACCCATACACATGGACCCCTTCACATGAAAATATGCAACACACACACATACACACACACACACACACACACACACACACACACACACACACACCACAAAAAATGGAAAAATACAAATGATTACTCATTACACATGGTGGACAGAAAACTGCTTGTTTTCAGTAAAAATTCATGATACTGTAAAAACACTGTACCACACATATTTAATTCTTGGTCTTGGTTGAGGAATGGAAGTTTACCATAACTAATTTTTAGGACCTTGACGTGGAGCAATTTCACGAGTTAAAGTGATCAATGACAAATCCATGCAATGCTTGCTTGCCTTCTCTGCTTCCAATTTCTGTTCCTTTACATCCCTTTTTCAGTTGGGAACAAAGAATTGCCCATCTTTGTTTGAGTGGGGAAGTAGTTTTGTGCTTTGGAGGTCAGGCCAAATGTCCTGGGTGTTTAGCAAACATTGGATTCTACCTGCTGCTCTATGAAAGCTTTCTGCCAGGAAACTTTCAGAGCTGTAGCCAACTATCTGGCATGTAGATTTACTGTCACTGTCACTGTCAAACCAGAAACACACAAAAGGATGACCGAAAACCAGTAGAGAAAGTGTTGTGACATTCAGATGCATATCACATGTGCATAATTGATTCCTTGAAAGGTTAAATACTCTGAGCATATGTACACATAATAGTATGACAGTGATGAGTTCCTATGGCCCTGGCTTTGTTTTACATAATTCTAAAGCAAATGGCATCTTTCTTTTTTGGGAAGTCTGGGATTGATATTTAGAAAGGCATATGTTCCTGAGTAGATAGCAGGATGAAGGAATGACACTTTCTAAACAGAAGGATCATTCATGTGGCCAGTACACTAAGCTTTTCAAAGCACAGACAGTCACTGCATTTTCTTTGGAATTGAAATGCAATTATATATTGAGGACAAGTGCTAAATATAAACAGAGAAGACCAAGTATATTCCTTTATTTATTTTATTTATTTATTTTTTGTTTTGGTTTGGTGGCATATTTGCAGGAAGAATTAGCTACTCAAACACACTATAATCCTAACTGAAACCCACAGATCCAATGGCTGGATAATACTTCATCATCTTTTTCTGCTCATTAGAATTCTGTAGCACTGGTCTTTTCTTATATTTGCAAACAGTTGCAAAGATGCTATGAGAATTAATTTAAAGAGCATGACATTAAAAGATATGGTAAGCAAAATAATATTGCAAAACCTTAAAATGAGGAAAAGGATGATATGTTTGTCCTAGTTGGCTTCAGCTGCCAACATGACAACTTAGGTTCATCTATTTGAAAGCAGAATCCTTAATTGAGGAATTTTCTTTATCAGATTGGCCTATGGGGGACTGTCTTGGTTCATTGTTCATCGATGTAGGAAGGCCAGCTCACTTAAGGCAGCACCATCCCTAGCTAATTATGAACTAGAAAGTCAGCCAGCAAGTTATGGTCTTCTATGGTTTCTGCTTCAGTTCCTGCCTTGATATAACTCAATGACAGATTATGACCTGGAAGTGTAAGCCAAATAAACCCTTTCCTCTCCAAACTGAATTTGGTCAAAGTGATTTATCACAGCAACAGAAAGGAAACATGAGCAATGTTGCATAAGGGATAATAAATAATAAACAAGTAGATAATGAAAATAAAGATTATCATTATAAACATTCAGGTTGTGAGTTTCTTATTTCAGGGAGAAAGGAAACATAGCATAATGTATAAACAAGTTTTTTATAGTTAACCAAAATAAACAGCTATTAACTTTAAAAAAATACAATTTTAGATATGTTTCCCAATTTCAAAATTTGTAAAGACAAAAGTCATAAAACTTAGTAAAGAGAAAGTACAAATTAAGGTGATTAAGAAGAAATGTGGTTTAGTAATAATAATGAATGAGTATAATAATCTTAGGTTGAAGGAGTTTTTGCTTTACTTTAAAAAAATGTATATACAGATCATATACAACAAGCACCTGAATCACAAGTCTCTAGGAGAAAAGAAAGACAGGGAAAATTTGGCCAGACAAACACAGCAAAGCTGCTGATGTATACAAGTAGTGGGCAAACTTGGCTTCAAGAGAAAGAATGGTTTCCATCCTCCAGCTCCATTCCTGTTTCCTCTTTCACCCACTGACACTTGTACATGTAGGCATATGCTCCACACCAGTGCTTCTCACATGTCATCTTTGTCTGTTTTTGTCTTATTCCAAGCTAACTATTTTCAAAGCCTGGGACGTTTACATTCCTAACTCTAGTGGTAATTATTAACTATGTACCACTGACTCAGGGCTTAGCATGGCATTAAGTTATCATTTATAGTCATGCATTTCTTTAATTAAATTATAGCATCTTAAAACAAAATCATACACTATTCTTATTCACACATTTCTCCCAAGCTGTCCTTTGCCCTAGTACTTACTGAAGGGTAGAATTGTATCTGTCTCCTGGCATTGCCTTCAGAAAGTCAATGAATATGTGTCAGAGCTCTATTGAGAAAAATCACTTATAAAGTAACATAAAATGACATTAAAACTCCTTCAGGATGTTTGACAACTATGCCAAGCTCTGTTTTTATGTTTTCTAAGCAATCACTTAATCGAATTTTAAAGCGGAGAGGGGAGCATACTAAGGTCAGAGAGTGAAGCAAATCCCTTGAGCTTGGCGATTGTGTAACTTACCTCCTGCTAGACTGAACTATGAATTCCACACAGCCAGAAGCATGCTATCCTAAGGACAGGGTCACATACAATTTATTCATTCACACCTTGGACAATGTCCAACATTTGATAGTCAATAAATGATACTGTGAAATGTGAGAGAATTCTCAGTCTAGGATAATCTAATTCACTCTGGTGGCTTCCAAAGAATTCCAAAGATTCAAAAATCTCCAAATGTTGTTATCCAGCTCTGGCTCTAAGAGGAAAAGACTGACTTGGGAATGGATGAACCAAAGAAGTCAAGGCAAGATATAAATACTGTCAATATGAATTGTATTCTTAGACCAGGACTGCCTGAAGCAAAGGTGACAGTGGACTGTTCTGTATTGGTGAAATTATTAAGGCCATTCCACGTAGTTAAAAGGGAGGTTTATTTTGTGGGGTAACTTACAAATGAAGGGGTAGGTTGCAGGATCTGGCAAAGGTATAGGGCAGACCGGCGGTGTTCTCTGGAGAACTCTGCTCGGTCCAGCGTCCCGGAACCAAGAGAGCCACCTCCTCCTGTTCCTCGGTCTTCCGCTCCCTCCTCTGCCCCGCCTTGTGGGCGTGATCATTACTGAAGCCTCAATGGAGGTTGGAACTTCCAGGCCAATGCTGGGATGGCTATCCACTACAGTTCTGTGATGCTTATGAAGAGATGGAGATACAAGGGACTGGATGTCCAAGTTTATCCCACTGGCCATGAAGAAGTTACCACAGAACCTCCTTTCTATTGGCACGACAGAAAGCTGCCTGCTACAAACCTCTTGGAAACATGGTGTTTCAAAGTAGACAATATATAAAGAATTTTGTATA
Source organism: Onychomys torridus (assembly GCF_903995425.1). Lineage (NCBI taxonomy): Eukaryota > Metazoa > Chordata > Mammalia > Rodentia > Cricetidae > Onychomys > Onychomys torridus. Next base: position 1,488,671 of record NC_050460.1, on the reverse strand, counting down.
AATCCAATGGGTACACAGTAAAGTATATGGTAAAATATAGGTGCACTCCTCTGTGCACAGAGCTACTGTCTCTAGAGACAAGCATAGATTCTAGATGTTGTACTAACATGTGTATGTCTGTGTGTATATTTGTGTAAATATGTATATATGTACATATATATGTGTATATAAACATTTCATATTTGGTATATGTATATATGTTTATATATTTGTATTTGAGACAATAATTCCTTGTAATAGGATATTATAATGAATCCTACTTTTTAATTTAACTTATTATTCATAATTCTTTTCACTTTCAGTTTTATTATATTTAAAGCCTCCACTTAAGATACTTATGGTCAGTATACAACATTTGTTTCTTGTGTGAATGAATGAATGTGTTTACAGCTGTTTATACTTTACCCTAAATCCTGATAATCAACTGGCAAGCATTGGATTTGCCTTGTTTTGAAGCCAAGCTCTAGCATATATCACTTTTTTCCTTCAAAGTTCATCTCTAAAAGTTCCTCTTGTCACAACCTGGAATCATCTCCCAGCCCAGACATGACTCACACTTCAATTCATTCCTCAGGATCTGCTTTTGAGATTATGCAATCCAAAAATCAATGGGTTCAGAGGTCAACTTGCTCAGGCAGCTCATGGTAAGAGCCACTCTCGGAGGCAAACAGAAAGTGAGTGGCTTGGGGCAGGCTGATGGGCACATTGGCCAAGTCAGAGCCTAGCCAGCACTGCTCATCCAAGTCTGGGACTCTTTCAAGACAGTGCAGAACACAATCTTTAGCACCATGACCTGAGCACATGTGTAAAATTGTGACTTAAAGAAGAGTTTTAAGTGGCTGAATGTCTTCTTGTTTCCTGCAGATAGCAACTTCATCCTGGCCAATGCCCAAGTGGCAAAGGGGTTCCCTATAGTCTACTGTTCTGATGGCTTCTGTGAGCTGGCTGGGTTTGCACGAACTGAAGTCATGCAGAAGAGCTGCAGTTGCAAGTTTTTGTTTGGTGTCGAGACCAACGAGCAGCTGATGCTTCAGATAGAAAAATCCCTGGAAGAGAAGATAGAGTTTAAAGGCGAAATTATGTTCTATAAGAAGAACGGTGAGTTGCCTTGTTTTGGCACCTACTAGAGAGAGTAAGGTGTCTCTGTCTTTCAGTTCATTACCTGTTCCATGTCCATTCTGGCTGAACAGTAAAATGGTGTTTGGGAGAAAATTCACAGATGACATGGATGATGGCCCTGTTTCCATCACTAATAGTATAAATGAAATGTAACTTTGTATGAAAATTAAAACTGTTCTATCAGTGTATGAGCATATACTTGTTAACATTAACACATTATATCAACACATTTAAACAAACTCTACTATTTCTACTTCATAGTCATTTCAAAAGTGTACACATGCATAATAGTTGCTAAATAGCTTTTATCCAGGGATGATTTTCAAAGCTTCATACTTTTAAGAACTACATGTCAATCTTAGTCAATGGAAGCAGAGTTCCCAGGGTTTCCTGTCAGAAAATGAAGTTAATTTAAGGGACATCAGCATGTGTATTCTTTTAATCCTGCTCTCTCCACATAGAGCCTATTTTCACTACTGTCTGAAAATTTAAAGACAAAATGAGACAGAATAGAGTCAATTTGCTGGGACTAAAAACTACCAGTGAGGGGGAAAAAAGCCAAGTGTTTTCTCCTGGATGCAGTTCTGTGAGTCTCTTCTCAAAGAAAGAGGACCTAGAGTTGGACCTGGCATCTGCTAACATCCTATATGGGAGTAGACACTCCTAGCTTACAGGCCCTGTGAGGACTCTGAAAGTTTACATATGGGAAGGATGCTAAGTGGAGGATTAGAAGAGGTCATCATTTCATCTTACTAACACACACTCATTAGCTTTAGCTGAGTGTGTAGGTATCAAGTTGGAGAATATATTTCTAGCCTTGTAATTGGAGAGACATATAACTATGATTTGGGACAATTATACATGAAAAGTACCGACTTACAGAATTTCTATGGGAAAATCCCTTAAGATGAAATTATTTCCCTTGTAATTTCTCTTTTCTCTTCTCCCTTTTCCCTGGTACTATGGATGGAATTATCTTGATAAGAAATCATGTAGTGAAGCCATAACTCCTAATGGGATTGTGTTTTAAGGCATTAAAGAGGCAATTAAGATTTAATGAGGCAACAAAGTGAGACCCTAATCTAATATGACTCCTGTTCTTATAACAGTGAAAGAGGCAGCAGGGATGTGGACTCAGTGGGGAATGACCATGTGAGGACACTCTAGCTCGAAGAGTCAGGACCTTGTCAGTGTTGACATCTGCAAATAGTTCTTTGTTCTGGGAGGCTGTCCATGCACTGTGGAGCATCAGCAGCACTATGGTCTCTGGTTCTCAGTATTTGAGGGCACTGAAGTCAATGCTGGTGGAAAAAAAACCCAGAAAATTCACCCACCTTTAGAAGACACTTGTCCTTGGAGGGCATTCCCTGATCATGTGGCTTTAGGACACACAGTCATCATGACCTTTTGGAGAGCACCCCTCTAGGACAAGATGCCCCAGTTCTTTGGCACTAGAACCATAGTTCAGACCAGTGTGTTTTGTCAGTGACAATAGAGAATGCCTAAATAGCAAATATGATCAAATGAAAGGATTCTAGCTCTGTGTAATTATACCACAGTGAGTGAAAAGAAGCCTGAGAGAAAAGAACATGGGTAAGTCACTGAGGCTGTAGACTGGCAGAGCACTGATAAAGCTGTCATCCTGTGGAACAAAGCAGGAAAAATATCCTTTGTACAAAATACCCGCTGACTACAGACTCTTCCTTCCTCTGGATGGTGCCTTGTGTAGGTCATTCCATATCCAGATAGAGCCTTTGTTTTTATGCTTCTTCAAAATTTCCACTATGTTCCTACTGAGAAAGACTTGGGCCAAGGAGCATAATGTAGGGGAAGGGCAGAGGGTGGAGGCTTTGGAGGTGGTATTATCTAAAGTAGGAAGCACATTACAGTGGCACTATCTAAAATATCTGGAAGAATTTCCTGAACCTATTTTCTTAAGTATGCCTATAGCCTTGGACATGTGAGTGGAAATCATTCATGGCTCCAGTTCTCTTTAAGCAATCATCCCAGGGATTGCTTAAATTGTCCAACATTTTGAGCAACTAATTGATCAAGTTATAAGTAATTTGGGATTGTCGTCTACACTGTGCTCCATCAGAGGCCTTCATATGAGCATCTGTTTCTGCATGCAGGTGGGACTTTGAAATTATGTACATTAGTGACTGTCCCACTCCCAGAGCTTAGAGCCTGGAGTCTTGAGGAACATTTGTAGGCTGGTAGTTCCTTAATGAATGCTCATGGGAAGAAAGGGAAATTCATTATTAGGGGGATTTATGGAAACATGAAGATATGTCTGCATTTCACATTTAAAAAAATGCTCATGACATAAAGGGTCTCTCTCTCTCTCTCTCTCTCTCTCTCTCTCTCTCTCTCTCTCTCTCAAGGAGCATGTTCCCCTTAATAAGCTCTGGAAATGCCTCCTTCCTGGCAGCTGTTGATTGACTCTTGACTGATCAGCTGCCCCACTGGGCATTTATAACTGAGTTTTGTGGCTGGGGATGCTCCCCAGATGACCTCACTGTACTCTGTCTTGTAGGCTCTATAAAGTTTGTGTGGTCTTCATTCCTCTTTCATGAGGATACTGTCAAAGCAGTCAGTGTTTATCTTCTGCTATTTCTGCCCTTACAGTGGTAAAGTAACTGATTTATGCACCCCACCCCTCACTCAAAAATAATGAAGACTTTGAATAAACAGACTTGTTCATTCTTTCATGCTATGGCATTTTCGAAAAAATATGTGTGTCCTCCATCTTGGTACAACATCAGCCTGGCTAGTAGCTTCCCTCCAGTCCCACTGGGACAAGGACAAAGGCAGCTCAGTGTTCAGTTTTCCAAGAAGCTGTCCAACCAGAATAGCAGGGTATAGGTGAGACCATCTCGGGCTCTTCCTCAAAATCCCTCAACCCAAGGATGGCAAGCTCAGACACATTTAGCCTTAGATACTTTGTCCCATTCTAGCTGCCTTGTTATATTTCACAGGCAGTGATTTGTGCTTTCTATATATTACAGAAGTTCCTGATTGAAGCCACCCATCCCAGCCTCTACAGTGCATCAAAATGTATTTTCTCTCTAAAGAAGCTACCTTCCATTGATCCAATAACATCACTTGCCTTCCTAGGGAAAAGAAAAGCATGGTAGCCAGAAATATAAAAGGAGTCTTAGGACAAGGATTTAAGGAAGAAATGAAAATTGTATATTGTAACTTTATCAAAATCTAACTTTCTAACTTTTTTATCTAACTTTCTTTACATAAATCTGTTCTGGATCCCATTCCACTGAGTACTGAAGGAAAAAAACTGAGTATTAAGGAGGATGAGTTAATTGCTTTATAGTTCTTGAACTTACAAGTCCAAGAACCAGTTATCTAAAGTCTTGGGTCCTTCTGAGGACTGTGAGAAGATGTCCATTCTTCATGTCTCCCTGCTTTGGTTCTGTGGCAATCTTTGGCATTGGTTCACTGGAGGAAGCACCACCCTTCTCTCTTTCCTCATCCTTGCACAGGGTTTACCTATTATGAGTACCTACAACCCAATTCCCCCTTTTAAATTTGTTTTAACCATATTGCTTTGCATGCTCTGGTTTTTCAATATCGCATTAAACTAGATGGAGTGATGCCTGCAACATTCCAACATTATTGAGCCTTTCTTATTCATAATTACCTTAACAGTTTTAGCTCTTTCATGTTTCTATCTAATTTTTAGGATTGGCTTTCTCATCTCTTTGAAAGATGCCATTGGGTTGTCTATAGTGATTATATCGGACATATTGCATTTCAAGAAATGGGCACTTCAACAATGTTGATTCTCCAGCATTATACACATGGGATGTGTTTTCATTGATTTGTGTCCTCTTCAGTTTCTTGTATCGATGTCTTAAAGTTTTCAGTGTCCCTCTGTTTCATTACTTTTTTTCCTCCTGACACTAACTTTATCCATAAGGCTGGGTGAGTTTTTATGCTCAGTTATTCAGCATGATGCTGTGATAGATTTCTAGAGTATTTTATTACACCCTGTAGGTATTTTAGACTTAGAGTTCAGTATAGGAAAGTAGGGAAAAAATGGGATTTCAGAATGTCAAATTATTCTCAAAGTTAACATTTTAAATGTCCAGTATGTATAGCTTCCCTAGTTTGATTCCTGAGAGATAGATTTGTAGCTAGTACTGTATAACAGCCCAAGGTTCAGAGCAAAGGGTACTGTGTTCATCTGTGCATTATATGAACCATAAGAATGTACTTTTATTGGAAAACAGTTTCTACAGTGTACCTGATGTGATTGTGAGGAATCTCAACCCAGACATAATTAGCAGTTATATAGGAATACAACATTTAGAGACCAGTAAGTCAAGCCATCTGGGATGCATTTCAACAAGAGATTGAGAAACTAGTCTTGATGACAGAAAACAAAGGATACTGTATTCTAAGAATGAGTAACCCTAAAAGAACAAAAAGATTCTTCTTAGCAAGACAAGATGGTTTGCACACCAGAACCTGGACAAAGAAGAAGGCAGTATAATTGTGATGATACCAGAACAAGGCCATTTGCCTAGATGGAACTGTGGCATCACCAACAACCAAAAGCATCCAAGGAAACCTTCAGGACAACTTAGATTTGTACATGGCTGGAACCAAGAAAACTAGACTGTGGAAGGATTTCTGTTAAAATTTAGAAGTGTTTGTAATGCTCTCCAAGGAGTTTTGTTGTTAAAAAAAACCTGTGAAAATAAGACTTTGAAAGCTATTTTCTATGAAATGATTACAGCTTACAGACTGATTAAGAGAAAAGGTAGAGTCTGTGCACTACCCTGATATCCTCTGCTGAGTAATATGCCGTTTTGCAGCAGGGTTGCTTAAAATATCTATTATCATATGTTGCAGTTTTGTGAGTCAGGACTTTGGGATGGCTTAGGCAGTTGCTTTTTCTATGTGGAATTACTAGAAGTTACATATTTGATCAGGTTTGTTTTCTTGCCAGTTAAAGAATTAAAAGGTGGAAAAATCTTGAGCGTAGTCAAGCAGGAAGAATCTCAGACATGGCAGACAGAATCAGCCAGTGAAGAAAGGCTGTCATTAGGAGTGAAGAAACACAGAGAGCAAGATTTTCTGCAGAGCAGAGGGGGGACTTGGGAGCCTCAGATACATTCTTTCCTTGAAGGCTTGGGGTTTTAAGGGTCATTATTCCCCGATTTAGTGTTGCCAGTTTGAATGACAGCAGGTGATCATCATAGGCACACATGTCCTTATCAGGCCTTCATCTTGTTGGGCAGATCCATCTGCAGGAGCAGAGAGGCTATACTTGTGGAAGAAAATGCCTGCCAGGCTTTAGGCCTTTGTTTCCAGTAAGGAATGTAAGGATAAATGTTTGAATTTGCCATCTTTACTGTTTATTTACTGCTCCCTATTAGTCTATCTATTAGGGATCTATCTGTCTGATTCCTAGCCTTTCAGACATTAGCTATGTGAAATGCTTTGGGTGAAGCTGTCCTGGCCCCTACAAAGCAGTGCTCTCAAGTGCAAATGTGTTGCTCTTTATGTTTTTGGCTCAAGATCCTTATCTTGTAGGCTTTTGCTTTGGGTGTTTGTTTGACATTGCCTAATTATCAATCTAAGGCTTCTAACCTGCTTCGGCTTCCTGAGGATTATGGGAATATACCATCATACATGGCTATCTATAGACTTCTTTAAAAATGATTTTTCAGTGTATCTTCCCAGTTTTGATAGGAGATCAAGGTTTTTATATTCTCTCTTATGTCTTTTGCTTTCCAGAAGTGAATTACAGAAATGCAAATACAGCAAACCCCAAAGTGTTTGTAGCAGGTTGATGAGTTCAGAAGACACACATACATAAGCGCACATGTATGTGAAGGTGCATGTATGTGGGTCTTGTTTTAGTGTAAAATGTCTAAGCTCAGTTCCGGGGGTTGAAATCCAACCAATCCCTGAGCTCAAAATCACCCCAATCCCAGAGCTTGCCCCAAGTGCATGCAGGACTTGAAATCCCACCAATCTCTACCCTGGAAAACTCCACCCACAAAGAGACCTTATATAAAGGCTGCCTCCCACTCAGTTCTCTTCCGCTTCTCTCTCAAGCAGAAGCAGACACTTTCCCGTGTTTTCCCCAATAAAATGCTTGTCTGAGTTTTGTTGTGTGGTGTGACTGTGGTCTTCCTTGGATCCCAACTGCCAGAATACTGTTCCCCTCAGGGCCTTAACTCGTACATTGGTTCAGTGACTTGGGTAGGTTCTTCTGGTACCTACACTCCACCTTGGGGTCTGAGTCTCAATGGGACCTTATCCCTCACCTCCAGTGAAGCAGACTTACTTTCTGGCTCACCAATCGATAGGCACCATATCCACCAGTGGTAATTTGGTAAATTTCCCCTTTAGGCAGAGGTAACCCCAAGACATGTTCTTTAAGGCTGTGGCTGGCCCTCTTCACCTGCCGCTCCCCACACCCTCCCTGGAGACTGCAGTCTTGCATTTTCCTTAGTCCCAACTGTGCTATTATGCTCTTTCCTGTCTTCTCCTCCTCTCGTTGTCCATATTCTTCCTCACCTTCTGGTCATCATGAATTCCACAGTTCCTCTAGGCCCTCCCGGCTTTTGTGACCCTGTTCCTGACCCTTTCCAGTGTATGAGAACCCCTCCTATAGCTCCAGTCTCAGTCTTGCCTTCTGTCCTCCACAAAAGCCCTGAGTCTCCCCCGAGGCTTAGCCTAGCTAAGCCTCTGACCCCTGTTGAGTGCCATGAAGACTGGCTGAGTGGTTTGTGTCTTCCTCCAGGCCTCCCTGAGTTGGGGATACCCTGTTGAGTGCCAAGGTTGGGGATACCCTTGACTACAAGCTACAGTGACATTTTCTTTCTCTCTCATCCGTGGGAACAGTGTCTACCATACCCTCTCATTCCCCCTTGGGATGCCTCTTAGAAAACCTCCAGCCTCTCCACTTGACATCTGGCCTGAAGGGCCCTAAACCTTTTCACTTTTGCCATCAAATTTATTCTCAATACCCCTTAGATATCAATCCAAATGTTTGCCCAACACCACTCTAGATCCCAATTATCATTTGGGACCTTCACAAATATTGCAAGCAATCAGGGGAATGGAAAGAGATTTCCTGTTCCCTATATTTAAGCTTCCTCTTTTTTCTGCTCCAAGCCCTGTTTGGTTTTTGTTGTTGTTGTTGTTTGTTTGTTTTTTATTTTTTATTTTTTTGTTTCTGGTCTCCTCCAAACACTGTGTAAATGTCCTGTCTTTTAAGATACAGTTAATAGATCTCTAAGTTTGTTACAAAGAGGGAGCCAGGACTAGGACCTGGAAGGAGGGGAGAAAGCGAAGGAACGGGCCAGCTTGCACACACCCTGCACAGACTCCTCGACTTCCCACACCCTAGTGCTGGGCTTAAAGGCATGATTTTATTTGTATACTACCCTCGTGCTTCCCTCAGCTCACATTCTTGCAGCCTACTGTAGTCAGGACTCAAAATTTCCTATATATAAGCCTTCTTTGCTCTTAGCTTGCTGGATTCAGTTTTATAGGGATTTAGGTGTCTTTTAGGTATGAGTGGCATTAGACTGTTACTTTATGCTGTCTCACTTCAATTAAAAAGTGGCTCTGAAGTTCAGTATGGCTCCTCTTCCTCTAAACTCAAGCAAGATAGTTTAAAGATTTCTTCCAAAATCTGTCTCATAACAGGCAAGCCACCTGACTATGTGACAGCCTGATTCTGTGACAGCCTGACTATGTGACAGCCTGGCTATGTGGCAGAGAAAGGAGAACAAAACAGGACTAAAGGACAGACTTTTTCCCATGGAGATTGTTGCTACTCATTCCATATTCTTTTTGGTTTGGGTTTAACTCTTTAAAATGTTTGCTAAGTTTATAACACTATTATGTAAACTTTCTGGACATAATATTTCTAAGTATATTGGGTGTGGTTAAAAAATCAGTAAAACCTGTAACAAGAGGGTTAATTTAAAACTCATAACAAAGAGGTTGATAGTTAACAATTAATACAAAGGCAATCTTGAGGCAGCTTGCCACCGTCTTAGCTGCTGTCCCCTGCCCCCTGGGATGGAAGCAGCCACATGGCTGACAGCCATTTTTGCTAGGTTGGAAAGGATGGCTTTTGCCATCTGACTTCACCCTTGTCTTGATTAAAAATGACCACATGGTTTAAGCCAAGCAAAGAAAAAGCAACTCCTCCTAGTTATGAAGCCCAAACCAGACCATTCCTCCACTATATTAAATCATCCTAAGGAGCCTCCCTGTTAGCAGCCTCAACCCACAGTCCTTTCTCTCCCTCTCTCACCTATTCAGTCTCTCTTTCTCCATCCTCAGCAATAGGTTCTCAAGCCAACCCTCTCAGGTGTCCACTTTCAGGCCAATGGCAGCTCTTAGTCCTTCCATTGCATACTCCCATGCTGCTGTGAGACCACCTTTACCTCTCCCTACCAGCCTTCACCAGCCACGGTTCTCCCTTTGCAGGAGTGCAGGAAGTTGCCAGGGTGGATGGCTTGGTCAGGGTACACATCCCCTACTCATTAATCGAACGCTCTCAAATAGAAAGGGATTGGAATCCTATACTAATGATCCTTCAATTTTTATTAGAGAAAGCTAGAGTACATGCTGACGAAGTCTAGACAACTTGCCTTCTGGCCTGTCTCTGTAAGCCTGCCCTTAAAATGATATTTTTTCTCCCAGAGTTTCCCTGACATTGAGGTCATACTTAAAAGTCTAGAGAGGGAGCTTCTAACTCCACAGGCAGAAGTCTTAGCAGTGATCTTCAAGGTGTACCATGGTATAGATGAAAAAGGACTGAAAACAAAAATACCTGATGCTAGCTAAGGCCTTTCAGCTGGTCATTGCAACTGTCCAGGCTCCCTTGCCTAATCTCACCACACAATCACCAGAGTCTGACACTTATTCCTATATTGTTGTTACTTCAGATTCTCTTAATATGGAGCTTGAGTTGTACAAATTCATCTTAACCACTCTCCAGATCTGCCCCCCTTAATCCTCTGTCCTGATTGCCTTAAGACTGTCTTCCTACACTGCAGATGCATTGTACATATGGCAAAGCCTCCAGTGACTCTCTCCTCCATCCTGATAAACACAAACTGTTCAAGCTTGTCTAAAGCCACCCACGAGCTTGTCTCAGTCCATAGTCTGTCTCTTTGTTCATTCTTCCATTCTCTTTCCTCCAGCCTCCACTCCTTATGGTTGTGGTTTAAATGGGAATATCATCTATAGGCTCCTGAGTTTGAATATTTTGTCTCCAAATGGGGGTGTTCTTTTGGAAGACTGAGCAAGCTCTCTAAGAATTGGAGTCCTACTGAAGGAAATGGTCACTGAGTGTGAGCCTCGAAGTTTTGTAGCCTCACTTCACTTCTTGTCTGCTTCTTGACTGCTGATGCCATATGACCAGCTAACTCACATTCCTCTTGACATGTCCCTTCCATGATGGACTGTGTTCTACAGAGGGTAATGGCCTTGTAAGTTGGAAGAATAGTCTCAAATAAGTGACCTGAGGGGTGGACAGCTGGACCATGTAGGGTAAGATAAGAAGTTCAGTAGAGCACAGGTGTCAGCCTGACTAATTTGCAGGGACAGACTACAGAGGAGAAGATCATCTATGTATTGCACAAGCTAAAAAGAGTAAGCCAGACACTAGCACCTGGCCAAGTAGATTGTGGCTGTCTCAGGATTGCTGGTGTAGGGCAGTCCAAGTACTTGGGAAGAAAGGTGAGTGTCCAGGTCAGTCCAAGCAAAGGCAAGGGTATTTTGTGACTGGGGGTCCAGAGGAATAGAAAAACAGGTAGCCGTGGGGTCTAACAAAGATCTCTAAAGGATGGTAGAAGGAAGAGTACAGGGGTTGGGTACTATTGAATGGATATGGACCACTGCAGGGTTAATAAGTCAGAGATTCTGAATCAAGTGGTAGCTTCTATTGGGTTTCTTAACTACAAGTGTGGGGATTTGAAAGGGGAAATACATAGGGTGAAGAAGGCCTTTTTGTAATGGGTCAGAGATAAGAGGCTCAAGTCCCCTGAGACTGTGGAGAGAGAATGGATATTGAGCCTGGGTGATGTAATTTGTAGGGTTTTGCAATTGGATGGCAGAAGGGAAATGATGTTTGGCTATAGAGAGATTTGGGTGTCCCGTACCCAGGGATCCACCTAGGAAGCTGTAAGGAAAGTAAGTGTGTGTCAGATTGTTTGGTTTGGAAAAGAAAGAGGAGGAGAATGGCCCAGAGCCAAGTGGATTTGGGAAGCAAAGGAAATAGAGCTTCCATTCATACTATGCCAAGCTTATTAATAACTCATACTATTATTAGTCTGTAGGCTTCTATATCATGAGTTGACAAATCATGGCTAGTACCTGGCATGCTGCTTGTTTTGGTAAATGAAGATTTATTGGAAAACAGCCATGCACCCAGGTCCCATATTGTCTCTGGTTATTTGAGTAGCTGGAATCAGAATCCAGATGAACTGCATGGATAAATTTTTGACTATTGGAAACACTATAGAATATGTTTGCTGACCTCCACAGGTGAATAATGCTATCCCAATGGAACCCTTTCCACTTTGTACAATTCTTTATTTTCTTTGTTAATTATATATTGGATTTTTTTCCCTGTGGGAAGAAACCTTGGAGTCAGTAGAAGATATTATGCATAAATTTATTTCTTACAAAACTCTCTGCTTGGTATCAGATAATGGGTCTGAAGGCAAGGTCATCAGAGTGCTGTAGATGGAACAAAGCTTTTCTGGACACTGGGTTTGGCTTCCAGTTCTAGTGAAGTGTGTGCTGTACTTTTGGAGGGGCTGGAAGTAATGGAAGATGCCTGACTGTTTTGCCTTAGTTGCATGCCAAGTTGTGACTCAGGACAATCTGGCGAGGCATTCCCTAGTCTTCACCAGGAATTAAGTTTATACAGTGGAGCAAATGTTTAGCATATGTGTTGTCAGCATATTCTTGGAAAGTGCTAAATGCCCTCTAAAACAATGATCATATATTTATACAGTGAAGAATCATCATGTGATTCTTATCCACTTCATTTCAATAATTACTTCCTTCTTTCCAATTCTCATCAGACATCTCCTGCTTCTTACAAAGTACTTGTTTTCTGTCTCTCCTACACTGCATTATTGAAGCTTTAAAGCACAGATTCTAATGACATGTTAGATTTTTACATGCCTAAGCTTATTTTAATCAATATATCAATAGCAAATGAAATTATAATGTCCCTTTTAGGATATCAGAAGTAGATTGTTCATCTCTTGGATCATTATTCCTTTTGTAGTATACAAAGAAACTCAACTTGCTATGTGTTGATAAAGTATCCATAATATTGAAGGTCATGATTTGAAGTCAAGTCTCAGTCTTTACAGTGACTAACATTTTGACCATGGTCAGCATACTGTACAACACATACACACCACACACATACATATGTACAGAGAAAAAGAATTACTACACAGTCCTATACACTTTCCCAAATCACACATCTCCCCTTGACAGATTCTTTCTGTTGTAGCATTTAGGACCTTCTAACAAACTATATAATTGGCTTATATATCACAGTAGCAATTTCTTGTACTTCTCTCTGAAGTGGAATGACAGTTCGTTCAGAGCTTGCAGCAAGGGTCTATTCTCTTCCACTAATTGGTGTAGCCAAAGAACTAGAATAGTGTCTGCCATGGGAGACAGTCAATAAAGATCAGATGGATGAATAAGTAGCTTTATGTCCAGTTGCTCTCAATGTAATCTCCAAATACTCTGGGGATACCAAAGAATCCCAGCCTGTGTTTTCCATGTTGCATTTGTATAGGCATTATGTGTGTTTATTGGCACCAATGGTTATTAGCATTGTTCTGATAAGACTATGGATTCTTCTAACCTAAGCCTTGTGCAATTGGAGTTTTAATTTAATCCTCAAATTCTTATTTAAGTTGAATTCTTGCTCAGAGGAACTGCAGGTTTGATGAAATCTTAAATGATTTCCTTAAAGTCAAGTATCAAGGGAATGAGTCTATCTCAGTGGCTTGTTCTGTTATGAAACCAAACCTGTAGAGCATTTTCTGTTCACTAATGGTTATCAGTCACATCTGAGGTTTTCTCCAGATCATCACTGAGGAGATAGGCTTGTAGCTCCAGTGTGAACTGGAGCTTCCTTCCCTCTGTCGCTCCAGGCTTAGGAGTTCAGGGAGTGCTGCTGTGTGTCCTATGAGCAATGACATTGGTAAGCACAGCAACGCTTCTGAAGCTTCTCCAGAGTGGAAGATGTAGAACTTTAGTGGGAGGTGGGGTCTAGCCAAGGCTTTGGGGTGATGGATGTTTCACTGCTGAGCTGCATGTCTCTTCTGCATAGGTAGCTACCCACTGAAACTGCAAGCATGGGACCCAATTCATAGTGCCCTGTCTTGAAGCTGCACCAGCACTGGAAGTTTTTATCCTACTGTCATCCAATACACAAATTCAAGCTTTAAAACTGTGTGCACCTCAATGAAGGATGGATTATAACCCCAAACTAAAACAGCAGGAATGTTGTACCAAGGGGCCCTGTTCCTTCTTTGAGGCTGAAAGTGGACTTTCGGTAGTACAGAGCCTTTCCTTTTCCTCTCACAAATGCAACATTTTTAAAGTTTTATCTCAAAGAAAGAATAATGAGATAGAAACAGAAATTTGTTCCGTAAAGTGTCATTCATAAAGTAGAGTCATTAGAAGAGCACAATAAAGTAAACTTGGGGAGCCTTGTGTGCCAGTTCACATCTTTGGCACTTACTGAATCTGTGACTCCAAGGACTAGGCTACACCTCAAACTCCACAGCTATAGAGTATGGTCAGACTCAGCTAGAATGACCTATGAGAAGTTCAGACAGGATTTGTGTAATGCATCTGTGATAGTATCCAGAATGCAGTCCAAGCTTAGCAAATAACAGTGCTGGGTCCCCCTGTGTGTGATATTCTCAAGGTATTTTGATGTATTGTGAATTCAAGTTTCCTTGTGATTCGAGCTGAATGCATGTTTAACTGTATATAGAAAATACTGAATTGTCAGTATTTATCTTTGGTTTTAAGCAACTGTAGACCTGCTGATCTACAGTTTGGAGAATGTGACTGAAGAAGTGTGTCTTGGGGATTTGTTTTAGATCTCAAATTCTCCAACTTCTTTTGCTCCTAATCATTAGAATTGCTAAGAGATGATTACACATCCTCCTTGAAGAGGAATAAAGTTTTCATTGTTGCCATTACTTTTTTCTTAAGGACAAAGGAAACTTGGAATAAAACACAAACAAACAGACAAAGACTCAAACAAAGTAAACTCTTAGCACATTCAAATCAGCTCAACATCACTAGGCCTTTCTTCCTTCCTTCCTTCCTTCCTTCCTTCCTTCCTTCCTTCCTTCCTTTTTTCCTTCCTTCCCCATCCTCCCCCCCCCCCCAATATCCTAAATAAAAGAACTTTTCTCCAAGTTTCATAAGGAATATATGTTTGGACTTGTGAAACTTCAAAGACTTTGTTAAGAAATGACTTTCACATGGACAGGACACAATTGTCTTTGTGATCCAGCCTTGAACTTCTTTCATCTCTGGCCTTCACTTCTAAAATGGTCAGAATTTCTCTATATAGTCTTTATTCTTATTCTAGAAAACCCCCAAACATAGCTCCTGGAAGGATAAACTAAACTCCACAGTCTACCACTATTAATAGTTGATATGTGTGCTCTAGTAATTTTAAATTAAATTAAAACCCAGGCCTCATGCATGCTAATAAGGGCTCTAGCCTCTAACTTACCACCAGACATACTGATTATTTCAGTGGGGTAAAAATCTTAAACACCATTTTATGACAACTCCTCTCTCTGTTTTCAATAAACATTGAACTGAAGGTTATCTTTAGCCACTGCTCAGTTCATAGTGGTCTCTAGCTGGTTTGATTTATGTCTAGCCCACTTTACTTTCACTGTTTCACAAATGCTAAGGTCCCCAGTTAATTAGTTTCACTGGCACCCTGAACTCCTGAACTCCTAAGACTGGAGCGACAGAGGGAAGGAAGCTCCAGTTCACACTGGAGCTACAGGCCTATCACCTCAGTGATGATCTGGAGAAAACCTCAGATGTGACTGATAACCATTAGTGAACAGAAAATGCTCTACAGGTTTGGTTTCATAACAGAACAATGTGCTTGACAGTGTAGATCAAAGTAAACAAGACCATTCATGACTCAATAGACCTTATTTCATATCTGTGTTGATTAAATGATTAAACCATGGCCACATGCTTAGTATTTTATCCTTAGTTTTTGCTTTTGCCAAATATTATCTTCTAAATTATGTCACCTGGATGGGATAAAATGTTTGACCTATTATACTTCAAGAGAGAAAAAAATTATTTTAGCTCACAGTTTTAGAGATTGCTGACTATCTAGCTTCTGGGCTTATAGAGTGAAGCATCATGATGGTTATAGTATGTGAGACAGACTAGTCATCTCATCTGGACCAGAAGCAAAGAGACTATCTATAACCTTCAAGGACCACCCCCAGTGACCCACTTCCTTTAACTACATCCACCTCCTAAAGTTTCTAGAACCTCATAAAATAACACCACTGTCAAGGGACCAAATATTAAACACAAGAGCTTCTGATGTACATTACATATTTAAACCATAATGGAGTATACAAAAGCACACAATGAATTCTCTTATAACACCTTTGTTTTCCAAGATAACTATTTATTCAATTCCAAACTATATTTTCCATAGAAGTTATAAATTCTACTTTTCTCTATCAGTTGTATTTATCCTTGGAAATTAAAGGTATTATTAACTGAAATCCTGGCAAAGCCTTGTTTATTTTGGCACTTCTGACCTACATGGTAATTACTGTTGCTATATACAGCCAGAGTTAAAATTGACACAAGATTTCTGCTCTCTAACTGTATTCTTAAGAATCACGTGCATCTCTGAATTCAAGGCTGAGTGACTTAGTAACTCCTAGCATTGGCCTATGAGAGATTTATGCATCTGGGCCTAGGTCATTCTTGCTGGAAAGAAGTTGCCCATATCCATTTTGTCTGTGAGTGAAGGAGAAAAGTCTACACTGTGGAATAGACTTGGGTTACTAGAGCTATAGGAGGTTGAATACACTGTCATAGAGCTATTGCAGAGTGTGTGCAGAGCCATCTTAACTGCCCAGTCATCTCTCTAGCATCAGACACTATTACTTTCTCTAGGATCTGACGCTATGATCTGATGGCTTTTTTGTGTTAGAGCATTGATTAGAAAGACTCCCAACTTGAAACAGTGATACTCTAGTTTGCTTAGTAGAAAAAGCAGTATAGGAAAAAATTAAATACCTATGTGAAATATCAATAAAACATTAAAGAATATAATAAGCATTATGCAAAGCCCACTGAGTATAATGGCCTTTAATGAGAGTCTTTTTGATACGTTTCTTCTACGCCCAAAGTGGAATTGAATTTGATTATTGTCTGTATTACTCACTTTTCTGTTTCTGTGGTAGAATAGCTGGGAAAAAGGAACTTTGGGGAGCAATTTTGGCTTACAAGAGTGTGGGGCTTGCCTGGCAGCCAGGAAGCAAAGAGATTGCATTTCATCTGCAGACTGATAGTACAGGGAGAAGA